>NC_080066.1:9067573-9367573 GCF_949987535.1 Balaenoptera acutorostrata | reverse complement strand
TCAAGAAACAGAAACAAACAAAAAACCCACATACAGTTAGGAAGAGAGAGAGTCAGAGAAGGCAGCATTTCATTTCCACTTCACAGTTGGGATTTCCTCCCAGGACCGAGTAAACAGGCCTGGGAATAGAATGCACAAGAGATACACTTCTTATGTAAATATAAAATTAGCACATGTTACATTAATGTATTTAATAAATCATTCACCATGCATTGAGATGGTAAACCTAGTGCCAAGAGCATATGAAGAAATGGGTATTTATTAACCTCTCTGTAAAAAAATTAGAAATTTAGAATAAAATTGCTAGGTTGGATAAAAAACTGTTTGTACAGGATAGCAAAACTGTAAGTTTTGCAACTGTCTTCTACCAAACAGAAATCTGCAAGTTAATATATAACTTCTATGTTGCTGGGCTCTAATCTAATCCTCCTAGTTAATTAAATAGTCCTTGAATTGGTCTGTGAAATAATTCCTGATCATAACACGAAAAGGCAGGTTTCCCCACTTTTGCGTTATTTCCAAGATTTGGATACTTTTCCTTTTTGTGAAAGAAATTGTAAAAGAAACATGAGATGTTTTTAGTATGATATAGTGCTTAAGTTTGAAGAAAATTCCAGATCTTAAAAGTCTTTTAATCACTCATTCATCGTCATTACTCAAATCACTTCTCCTCTGAGACAGTTTTTCAGTTTTTGAAATGAAGATGAGATCAAGATGATTTTTGGGCTCTTAAGATTTTTTAAAATTCTGATATTAGCTGAGCTTCTTAAAGTTTTGTAATTATATACACTGGCCGGTAATTAAGCTTTTCAGGTTTTTTGGTATTTTAAGTAGTTAGAGGGCTTAGATAAACTTGAATCAGGCCAGTGACTTTCCATTAGAGAAGAAGAGAAAAGAAGGAGAAATATTATTGACACTGTTCAGATCAGTGCCCACAGGGGAAGGCTAGACCCTCTTTTTTTTTTTTTTTTTTTTTTTTAGACCCTCTTGATAAAAGTATCAGGAAAAAGCCCAAAGGCAATCCAACCTTCTCACTAGATTCTAATCCCTGATATCATCCGCCCCGCCCCCACCCCATGCACACACATCCCCCTCCACGCTTTCAAAGAAACCCTAAGGCTGTAAGGAACAGAGTTGAAAAGCTATTGATCTATGCAAAGTTAAATATAGGGAGTCTGTCGTGACACAAAGTATAACTTTGTCCATTCCATGAATCTAAACAGCTTTCTGTTTACATCAGTCTTAATTCAGCAATTTGCAAGCTCCTCAAAATTATTCTCTCATTCTCCTTACCTCCCTTCCTTCCTTCCTTCTCCCTGTCCTTCTTTTCTTCCTTCCTTTTATTGAATGTAGTCGTAAGTATAATGCAAGAATTTCCTACAAAATTGAAGATAGAATTTCACTGTATTCCAGTCTTCTCAAGTAGGCAAATTTGACAGAGAAAAGTGTTTGCTAGTTAGACATCTAGAGCCCATGCTCCTTTTCTATTCCGTGCTATGAGAACGGGTCCGCTTTTGCAGGGTGCATAATTTCCAGAGTCCAAATCTGAAACTGTCCTGCCTTGAACTCGTTTGGAAAAATCCTGACCTGGCCTCTGCCTGAAGTGACCTCATGTAATTTGGTGCAAAAATAGTAATATGCTGCTTACAAGGTGCTCAGATCACACTGAAGAACACGGGCACAGCAGTATCTTTCTAAAATATAAATTTCTGAATCTCACCTCAAAAATGTTGTGGACCTATATTTGATAATGGGGAAATAATGCAATTCATTATTACAGTACTTGGATGCCTATAGGAGATGACTTGTATATACAAAAAGAGTGAATTAAAATATTAATCCCACTCACTGTATAAAGGAAAATTCCACACATGGCCTCTCTCCTGCTCCGGGCCATGTCTCTGGCTCAATGATGTATCTTGTATTTTCCTTAGTTTTTATAAAGAAGACCCCCAAAGTAAATCCTACTTTCTTTTTTCTTATTAGCTGTTAATTCCCTTTCACCCTTAGAGATGTTCTCCCCCACAAAACCCAATATATGAGAAGAATTTCTTTTTTTTAAATCAGGGATGTAGTGAATGGACTTGGGCATTGGGGTTATACAGATCTGGGTTACTGAACTTAATCTTATGACATACTGTGACTTTTTTTTTTTAAGTATCCGTTTTTTTTTTTTTTTTTTTTAAAAGGATTTTCTTATTTATTTATTTATTTATTTATTATTATTTTTTTTGGCTGTGTTGGGTCTTCGGTTCGTGCGAGGGCTTTCTCCAGTTGCGGCAAGCGGGGGCCACTCTTCATCGCGGTGCGGGGACCGCTCTTCATCGCGGTGCGCGGGCCTTTCTCTATCGCGGCCCCTCCCGTCGCGGGGCACAGGCTCCAGACGTGCAGGCTCAGCAATTGTGGCTCACGGGCCCAGCTGCTCCGTGGCATGTGGGATCTTCCCAGACCAGGGCTCGAACCCGTGTCCCCTGCTTTAGCAGGCAGATTCTCAACCACTGCGCCACCAGGGAAGCCCTAAGTATCCGTTTTTAAGATAACTCTAAGAAAACCAAAATCTAAATTACCCCAATTCTTTTCAATATCTTTTTTCTACCAAATTCCCCAAACACAGGTAGAGGTTGGTCTAATCCTAATTTGTCCCTTAGGTACAGAGGTATAAACATTCTTTCCTCTCTGTAATTCAGAGAAGAGTTTACTGAATAAGTTACAGAGCTCCTCAATCCCATCCCCACAATGCCCAAAGAGACTTTACTGTGGGCATGGCTGACATGCTGGATAAAAAACTTGGGAAATGAGTAGAGAGAACAGGAAGATTGTGGAAAATAAACAGTTTCTTTCCTCAGTATAACAAAGTGAGAAAACCAGACTCTTTAAAAGTTAAAGTTCATTTTTTCCTAGGATATTACCTCTGAAAGTAGCATTATCTTGTTTAATTTGGATTGTAATAAATATCTTCAAAGATTTCCACCAGTTTAATGAAATAATAACAGGCCAAATTTGGTCTACCATCATTAACAATCCTCCCTGACAAAGGGTTTTAAACCCAGGAGCCAACTCTGATCCATTTTTAGCAGATGCTTGGAAGAATGCATTTTAAAATATATTTTTGTCTGTATGAGGGCTCTTAAAAAGAAACACAAAAATTAGTAACTCCTTCTTGGGTTGTTTTGAAAAATGAATTTGTTAATACCTGTGAAATTCTTAGAACAAGGCCTTTTACATGGTAAGAACGCATTCCAAGTGTGTGCTCATTGTTACCAGCTAATGAGGTTTAGAGGACGTTATCAATATGTCTTTCTAAGCAAATAGAAGTTACTATAACTTCTATCCTAAAGCTTCCTGCCTCTTTTAAATATATTTCCTGTCTAGAAAATTATGTCCACTTGTTTCGTGTAACAAAAACCTAATTTAACTAGTTTAACCAGTGACTCTCAAGCCTGTATCTTCAGATTTAAATTTTCTTCTGCAATGAGTATGTACTTCAAAGCCATAGACATCTCCATGAGTATTTTAAAAGATCCCAAAGATATCAGGCCCCAAGCTGAACTCATTTTCATCTCTTTATATTTCTCTCTGCATTTAAAATTGTTCTTATATCAGATAATGATGTCACTGTCCACTCAGGTTTCCAGAATAAAAAGTTTGAGTTATCATCACGTTCTATCCTCACAAATGCCGAGAAAAGTCATTGAACTATTTACAAAGTCTTTTCAGTTTCATTTAAAAAATGTCTTTCAAACTGGCCTATCCCTTCCCCTACCACTGCTTTTATGAATTGAAGCCTTCATCTTTTCTCACCTGGATATCAACTGTCTCCAAATATTTTTCACTTGATACTAATCTATCCTATATTCTATGAGATCTTCAATTGATTCTCATTTGACATCTTCACAACTTACTAGCTGTGAGAACTTGGGAAAGTTATTTGATGTCCGTCTGCTTTAATTTCCTCATCAGTAAAACGGGAAAAACAATAATAACTAGCTTCCAAGGTGGTTATGAGAATCAAATATATTAGAAGGTATCAAAAAGAGAGTACCACATGAAGAATGCTATTATTAATAATAGAACAAAAGGGGATGGGTGAAGAAGTTTATAGAGTTTCATATAATTCAAGGGACAGTTAAATATCTAAGTTTCAGGAAGAACAAGTGTCAGTCAATGTGCCTGGCAATAGGAATATGGACTTCTCTGTTCCAAATTCAAAATCCCCCCTGATTGGCCTATTTAAATGAAATGTCTCCTTTTGTGAAGGGGAGTCACCAAGAGGGGCATGGCCACCGGCAGCTCACTCTGTCACTATCAGAGAAGAGCAGTCATGGTGAGCCATGCAGACATCTCAAGAGTCATGACTAATTTAAAAA
The DNA here is from genome assembly GCF_949987535.1 of Balaenoptera acutorostrata. NCBI lineage: Eukaryota > Metazoa > Chordata > Mammalia > Artiodactyla > Balaenopteridae > Balaenoptera > Balaenoptera acutorostrata. The sequence goes on along the minus strand of NC_080066.1, from coordinate 9,363,206 downwards.
ATATGACTAAGGAAAATGAAGTGCTATTGGTTGAAATGTTTTGAAGATAAAAACTCATCAACCTAGAATTCTGTATCTAGTGAAATGACGTTTTCAACCAAAAATTGAAGGAATTTGTCACAATAGACCTACCTTGCAAGAAATAGTAAAAGAAGGTCTTCAGAGAAAAGGAATATATAGGTCAGAAATTTGTAATTACATTAGAAAGGAAAAATATGAGAGAAGAATAAGTCAAGGTAAAAGAAAAGCTTTTATTTTTCTTATTTTTTTTTTTTTTAGATTTTTTATTTTTTTATTGATTAATTGATTGATTGATTGATTGCTATGTTGGGTCTTCGTTTCTGTGCTAGGACTTTCTCCAGTTGTGGCAAGCGGGGGCCACTCTTCATCACGGTGCGCGGGCCTCTCACTACCGCGGCCTCTCCTGTTGCGGAGCACAGGCTCCAGACGCGCATGCTCAGTAATTGTGGCTCACGGGCCCAGCAGCTCCGCGGCATGTGGGATCTTCCCAGACCAGGGCTCGAACCCGTGTCCCCTGCATTAGCAGGCAGATTCTCAACCACTGCGCCACCAGGGAAGCCCTATTTTTCTTATTTTTAATTGATTTAATGTAACAGTTTGTTCAATATAATAATAGCAACAATGTATTCAATGATTATAGTTCATGAATAAGTCAACTGAATGACAGCGAAGATATAAGGGACAGGAGAGATGAATTAGGGATACTTTGTTATAAGATACTAGCACTGCCCCTGAAGTGGTATAGTGTTGTATGAAAGGGTTAGTTGCAGATGTATATTGCAAACTTTAGGGCAACAACTAAAGAAGGCGAAATAAGGAGCATAACTGATATGCTAACGAAAGAGACAAAATGGAACCATATGTTATGCTCAAATTCTGTAATAACCTATATAGGGAAAAAAATCTGAAAAAGAATGGATATATGTATATGAATCACTTTGGTGTACACCTGAAACTAACACAACATTATAAATCAACTATGCTCCAATATAAAATTTAAAATTAAATAAAAAAGGAAGACAGAAAAAGAGAAGGGCAATGAATAGAAAATAATAACTGTAACGTGATTGAAGTATTTAAACATCAATTGTTTAGATACACCAATTGAAAGAAAATGAATATGAGAGTGGATGAAAAAAAGAGACCCAAATATTTGTTGTATACAGTAAATCCACTTTAAAAATAAAGACACACATCGATTGAAAGTAAAGGGATGAATGAAGATATACCAGGCTAACACTAATAAAGAAAAAAGCTGGAACACATATACTAATTTCAAACAAGGCAGACTTCATAGCAAGGAAAATTATCAGAGATAAGAAAGGCATTACGTAATGATAAAAGGGGGCTATTCTCTAAGAAGACATGACAATTCTTCATGTGTATGCACCTAACAACAGAACATCAAAATATGTGACACAAAAACTAAAAACTGCTAAGGGAAATGAGCAAATCCACTGGTATAGTTGAAGAATGAATTCAGCGTGCCTCCAATAATAATAGACAGTTTCGTCATACAGAAAATCAGTAAGTTTATAGTTGAACTCAACAGCACCATTAATGAACTAGATCTAAGTGACATTTATACATTATTTTACCCAACAATAGCAGAGTAAGCATCCTTCTTGAGGTCACATGGAACATTCACCAAGATAAACCATATTCTACAACATAAAAAACACCTTCATATACTTTAAAAAAAATGCAATATATGTTCTTAGACCACAGTGGAGTTAAACTAGAAATCAATAATACAAAGATAGAAAATCTTAAAATACTTGGATACTAAATAGCACACCACTAAATAGCATACGGGTCAGGAAGAAACCTCAAGATACTTTTTAGAAAATATTTTGAATTAAATGGAAATGAAAATACAATTCATCAAAAGTTATGGGATGCAGGGAAAGCAGTGCTTAGGGGAAAATTTATAGCACTAAAACCATATTGTGGAAAAGAAGAAAGATCTAAAATCATTGATCTAAGTTTTCACCCTAACAAAGTAGAAAAAGAAGAGTAAATTAATCCAAAATAAGCAGAGAAAAGAAACAATAAAAATTAAAGCCAATGGCATTTTTCACAAAACTACAACAAAACATCTTAAAATTTGTACAGAGACACAAAAGACCCCAAATAGCCAAAGCAATCTTAGGAAAGAAAAACGGAGCTGGAGGAATCAGGCTCCCTGACTTCAGACTATACTACAAAGCTATAGACATCAAAACAGTATGGTACTAGTACAAAAACAAAAATATAGATCAATGGAACAGTATAGAAAACCCAGAAATAGAGGAGCTGGCAGCCTGAACACCACCACACCGGGTTTTTTGAGCAGCTGCAAGCGTGAGGAGGGAGGGGAGTGCGGCACCAGACGTAGCACTGGGTTCAACACCAGGATTGGTTCAGGTAGGAAGCGTTCAGCACTACACTGGTACCGTCAGACTGTGCCGGCACCGCACCCAAAGCTGTAGTGGGCTTCGCACACAGGTGCTCAGCCAAGTGGCTGACAGGGTCTTGGTGCTCCGGCCAGGTGTCAGGTCTGAGCCTCTGAGGTGGGAGAGCTGAGTTCAGGACATTGGTCCCACAGAGACCTCCCAGCCCCATGTACTATCAAACGGTGAAAGCTCTCCCAGAGATCTCCATCTCAACGCTAAGACCCAACTCCACTAAACAACAAGCAAGCTACAGTGCTGGACATCCCATGCCAAACAACTAGCAAGACAGGAACACAACCCCACCCATTAGCAGAGAAGCTGCCTAAAATCATAATAAGGTCACAGACACCCCAAAACACACCACCGGACACGGTCCTGCCCACCAGAAAGACAAGATCGAGCCTCATCCATCAGGAAACAGGCACCAGTCCCCTCCACCAGGAAGTCTACACAACCCACTGAACCAATGTTACCCACTGGGGGCAGACACCAAAAACAACTAGAAGTACGAACCTACAGCCTGCGAAAAGGAGACCCCAAACACAGTAAGTTAAGCAAAATGAGAATACAGTGAAATACACAGCAGATGAAGCAGCAAGGTAAAAACCCACCAAACCAAACAAAGAAGAGGAAATAGGCAGTCTACCTGAAAAAGAATTCAGAATAATGATAGTAAAGATGATCCAAAATCTTGGAAATAGAATGGAGAAAATATAAGAAATGTTTAACAAGGACCTAGAAGAACTAAAGAGCAAACAAACTGATGAACAACACAATAAATGAAATTAAAAATTCTGTAGAAGGAATCAATAGCAGAATAACTGAGGCAGAAGAACGGAGAAGTGACCGTTCTGGAATATAAAATAGCGGAAATAACTGCTACAGAGCAGAATAAAGAAAAAAGAATGAAAAGAATTGAGGCAGTCTCAGAGACCTCTGGGACAACATTAAATGCACCAACATTTGAATTACAGTGGTCCCAGAAGAAGAAGAGAAAAAGAAAGGGACTGAGAAAATATTTGAAGAGATTATGGTTGAAAGCTTCCCTAATATGGGAAGGGAAATAGCCAATCAAGTCCAGGAAGCACAGAGAGTCCCATACAGGATAAATCCAAGGAGAAGCACACCAAAACACATTAATCAAACTATCAAAAATTAAATACTAAGAAAATATATTAAAAGCAGCAAGGGAAAAGGAACAAATAACATACAAGGGAATCCCCATAAGGTTAACAGCTGAACTTTCAACAGAAACTCTGCAAGCTAGAACAAAGTGGCAGGACGTATTTAAAGTGATGAACAGAAAATACATTCTCCATGTTATCTCCAGGATAGATCATATCTTGGGTCACAAATCCAGCCTTGGTAAATTTCAATATTAAGAATATTGAAATCGTATCAGGTATCCTTTCTGACCACAATGCTATGAGACTAGATATTGATTATAGGAAAAACTTTGCAAAAATGCAAACACATGGAGGCTAAACAATACACTACTAAATAACCAAGAGATCGCTGAAGAAATCAAAGAGGAAATCAAAAAATACCTAGAAACAAATGACAATGAAAACATGACAACCCAAAACCTATGGGATGCAGCAAAAGCAGTTCTCAGAGGGAAGTTTATAGCAATACAATCCTGCCTCAAGAAACAAGAAACATCTCAAATAAATAAACTTACACCTAAAGCAATTAGAGAAAGAAGAACAAAAAAACCCCCCAAAGTTAGCAGAAGGAAAGAAATCATAAAGATCAGGTCAGAAATAAATGAAAAAGAAATGAAGGAAGCAATAGCAAAGATCAATAACACTAAAAGCTGGTTCTTTGAGAAGATAAACAAAATTGATAAACCATTAGCCAGACTCATCAAGAAAAAAAGGGAGAAGACTCAAATCAATAGAATTAGAAAGGAAAACAGAGAAGTAACAACTGACACTGCACAAATACAAAGGATCATGAGAGATTATGACAAGCAACTATATGCCAATAACATGGACAACCTGGAAGAAATGGACAAATTCTTCGAAAAGTAAAACCTTCTGAGACTGAACCAGGAAGAAATAGAAAATATAAACAGACCAATCACAAGCTCTGAAAGTGATTAAAAATCTTCCAACAAACAAAAGCCCAGGGCTAGATGGCTTCACAGGTGAATTCTATCAAATATTTAGAGAAGAGCTAACACCTATCCTTCTCAAACTCTTCCAAAATATAACAGAGGGAGGAATACTCCCAGACTCGTTCTACGAGGCCACCATCACCCTGATACCAAAACCAGACAAAGATGTCACACAAAAAAAAAACTACAGGCCACTATCACTGATGAACATAGATGCAAAAATCCCCAAGAGAATACAACAGCACGTTAAAAGGATCATACACCATGATCAAGTGGGGTTTATCCCAGGAATGCAAGGATTCTTCAGTATGCACAAATCAATCAATGTGATACACCATATTAACAAATTGAAGGATAAAAACCATATGATCATCTCAATAGATGTAGAAAAAGCTTTTGACAAAATTCAACACCCACTTATGATAAAAGCCCTCCAGAAAATAGGCACAGAGGGAACTTACCTCAACATAATAAAGACCATATATGACAAACCCACAACCAGCATTATTCTCAATGGTGAAAAACTGACACCATTTCCACTAAGATAAGGAAAAAGACAAAGTTGCCCACTCTCACCACTATTATTCAACATAGTTTTGGAAGCTTTAGCCACAGCAATCAGAGAAGAAAAAGAAATTAAAAAAATCTAAATCGGAAAAGAAGAAGTAAAACTGCCACTCTTTGCAGATGACATGATACTATACATAGAGAATCCTAAAGATGCTACCAGAAAACTACTAGAGCTAATCAATGAATTTGGTAAAGTAGCAGGATACAAAATTAGTGCACAGAAATCTCTTGCATTCCTATACACTAATGATGAAAAATCTGAAAGAGAAAGTAAGGAAACACTCCCATTAACCATTGCAACAAAAAGAATAAAATACTTAGGGATAAACCTACCTAAGGAGACAAGCGACCTATATGCAGGAAATTATAAGACACTGATGAAAGAAATTAAAGATGATACAAACAGATGGAGAGACATACCATGTTCTTGGATTGGAAGAATCAACATTGTGAAAATGACTATACTATCCAAAGCAATCTACAGATTCAGTGCAATCCCTATCAAACTACCAACGGCATTTTTCACAGAACTAGAACAAAAAATTTCACAATTTGTATGGAAACACAAAAGACCCCGAATAGCCAAAGCAACCTTGAGAAAGAAAAGCAGAGCTGGAGGAATCAGGTTGCCGGACTTCAGACTATACTACAAAACTACAGTAATCAAGACAGCATGGTACTGGCACAAAAACAGAAATATAGATTAATGGAACAGGATAGAAAGCCCAGAGATAAACCCATGCACATATGGTCACCTTATCTTTGATAAAGGAGGCAAGAATATACAATGGAGAAAAGACAGCCTCTTCAATAAGTGGTGCTGGGGAAATTGGACAGCTACATGTAGAAGAATGAAATTAGAACACTCCCAACACCATACACAAAAATAAACTCAAAATGTATTAAAGACCTAAATGTAAGGCTAGACACTGTCAAACTCTTAGAGGAAAACATAGGCAGAACACTCTATGACATAAATCACAGCAAGATCCTTTTTGACCCACTTCCTAGAGAAATGGAAGTAAAAACAAAATAAACAAATGGGACCTAATGAAACTTAAAAGCTTTTGCACAGCAAAGGAAACCATAAACAAGATGAAAAGACAACCCTCAGAACAGGAGAAAATATTTGCAAACAAAGCAACTGACAAAGGATTGATCTCCAAAATTTACAAGCAGCTCCTGCAGCTCAATATCAAAATCACAAACAACCCAATCCAAAAATGGGCAGAAGACCTAAATAGATATTTCTCCAAAGAAGATATACTGATTGCCAACAAACACATGAAAGGATACTCAACATCACTAATCATTCGAGAAATGCAAATCAAAACTACAATGAGGTATCACCTCACACCGGTCAGTATGGCCATCATCAAAAAATCTGTAAGCAATAAATGCTGGAGAGGGGACTTCCCTGGTGGTGCAGTGGTTGAGAATCTGCCTGCCAATGCAGGGGACATGGGTTTCAGCCCTGGTCTGGGAAGATCCCACATGCCGCGGAGCAGCTGGGCCCGTGAGCCACAATTACTGAGCCTGCACGTCTGGAGCCTGTGCTCCACAATAAGAGAGGCCACGATAGTTAGAGGCCTGTGCACAGCGATGAAGTGTGACCCCCACTTACCACAACTAGAGAAAGCCCTCACACAGAAACGAAGACCCAACACAGCCATAAATAAATAAATAAATTAAAAATAAAATGCTGGAGAGGGTGTGGAGAAAAGGAAACCCTCTTGCACTGTTGGCGGGAGTGTAAATTGATACAGCCACTATGGAGAACAGTATGGAGGTTCCTTAAAAAGCTAAAAATAGAACTACCAGATGACCCAGCAATCCCACTCCTGGGCATATACCCTGAGAAAACCATAATTCAAAAAGAGGCATGTACCACAATGTTCACTGCAGCACTATTTACAATAGCCAGGACATGGAAGCAACCCAAGTGTCCATCGACAGATGAATGGGTAAAGAAGATGTGGCGCATATACACAATGGAATATTACTCAGCCATAAAAAGAAACAAAACTGAGGTATTTGTAGTGAGGTGGATGGACTTAGAGACTGTCATACAGAGTGAAGTAAATCAGAAAGAGAAAAACAAATACCATATGCTAACACATATATATGGAATGTAAAAAAAAAAAAAAAGGTTCTGAAGAACCTAGGGGCAGGACAGGAATAAAGACTCAGATGTAGAGAATGAACTTAAGGAAACGGGGAGTGGAAAGGGTAAGCTGGGACGAAGTGAGAGAGTGACATGGACGTATATACACTACCAAATGTAAAATAGACAGCTAGTGGGAAGCAGCTGCATAGCACAGGGAGATCAGCTCAGTGCTTTGTGACCACCTAGAGGAGTGAGATAGGGAGGGTGGGAGGGCGATACAAGAGGGAGGAGAAATGGGGATATAGGTATATGTATAGCTGATTCACTTTGTTAAACAGCAGAAACTAAAGCACCATTGTAAAGCAATTATATTCCAATAAAGATGTTAAAAGAAAAGAAAAGAAAGCCCAGAAATAAACCCATGCAGCTATGGTCAATTAATCTATGACAAAGGAACCAAGACTATACAATGGAGGAAAGACAGTCTCTTCAGTATATGGTGCTGGGAAAACTGGACAGCTACATGTTAAAAAATGAACTTGGAACATTCTTTCATACCATACACAAAAATAAACTCAAAATGTATTAAAGACCTAAATGTAAGACTGGATACTGTGAAACTTTTAGAGGAAAACATAGGCAAAACACTGTTTGATGTAAGTCACAGCAAGATCTGTTTTGCGCTGTCTCCTAGAGTAATGGAAATAAAAACAAAAATAAATGGGATCTAACTAAACTCAAAAGGTTTTACATAGCAATGGAACCCATAGACAAAACGAAAAGACAACCCACAGAATGGGGGAAAATATTTGCAAACGAAGTGACTGACAGGGATTAATCTCCAAAATTTACAAACAGCTCATGCGGCTCAATATCAAGAAAACAAACAACCCAATCAAAAAATGGGCAGAACACCTAAATAGATATTTCTCCAAAGAAGACATACAGATGGCCAAGAGGCACATGAAAAGTTGTTCAACATTGCTAATTATTAGAGAAATGCAAATCAAAACTACAATGAGGTGTCACCTCACACCAGTCAGAATGGCTATAATAAAAAAATCTACTATCAGTAAATGCTGGAGAGGGTGTGGTGAAAAGGGAAACCTCTTGCAGTGTTGGTGGGAATGTACATTGATACAGCCACTGTGGAGAACAGTATGGAGCTTCCTTAAAAAAAAAAAAAATTACATGATCATATCAAGAGGTGCAGTAAAAGCATCTGATAAAATGTAACCCCCATTCATGCTAGGAATAAAAGGGAACTTTCTTAACTTGATAAAGAATATGTACAGGAAACCCACCGGTAAAATAACACCTAATGGGAAGAAACTAGATACTTTCGGGAATTCCCTGGCGCTCCAGTGGTTAGGGCTCCATGCTTCCACTGCCGGGGGCACAGGTTCAATCCCTGGCTGGGGAACTAAGATCCTGGAAGGGGGTGGGGGGGAAGAAACTAGATGCTCTCCTGCTAAGATCAGAAACAAGGCAAGCATGTCCCCTATTAAAACTCTTATTCAATATTGTATTGGAAGTATATGATCTAAATATACCAATTAAAAGACAAGTATTGTCAGAATAGATAAAGAAACAATACTGAGGCTTCCCTGGTGGCACAGTGGTTGAGAATCCGCCTGCCAATGCAGGGGACACGGGTTCAAGCCCTGGTCTGGGAAGATCGCACATGCCGTGGAGCGGCTGGGCCCGTGAGCCATAATTACTGAGCCTGCGCGTCTGGAGCCTGTGCCCCGCGACGGGAGGGGCCGCGATAGAGAAAGGCCCGCGCACTGCGATGAAGAGTGGCCCCCGCTTGCCACAACTAGAGAAAGCCCTCGCACAGAAACGAAAACCCAACACAGCCATAAATAAATAAATAAATAAATAAATAAATAAATAAATAAATAAATAAAAAAGAAAAGAAACAATACTGAATTATATGTTGTCTACAAGAAAACCACTTTAGGTATAAAGACACTTATAGGTTAAAAGGAAAAAAAAAGGGGAAAGGTAAATATGCTAATACAAATTGAAAGGAAGCTCAAGTAGCTGTATTGATTTCAGACAAAAGAGTAAACAGAGAGAGTGACCTTACATAATAATAAGTGGGTCAATTTTCCAAGAAGACATAACAAAACTATGTGTGTATGCACCTAACAATAGAGCATCAAAATATGAAGCAAAAACTGATAGAACTGCTAGGAGAAATAGACAAATATTATAGTTTGAGACTTGAACATGCCCTTATAAGTAATTGATGGGTCAAGTCAGAAAATCAATAAGGGCACAGCTGATCTGAACAGCACTGTAAATTAAATTGATATTTACAGAATAATCCACTCAATAACAGCAGAGTACACATTCTTCTCTACCTTGTATGGAACGTGAGCCAAGATACACCAAATTGTGGGCCACAAACACCTTAAAATATATAAAAGAATAAAAATAAAACAAAGCATACTCTCAGACCAAAATAAATTAGAAATAAATAACAGGAAGAGAGAAAATCTTCAAATATTTGAAGATTAAACAACACTTCCAAGTGACACATTAGACTAAGGAGAAGTCTTAAGAATCAATAAAAATATTTTGAGCTAAGTGAAAATGAAATTAAAACTTACCAAACTTTGTGGGTTATGGAAAATCAGTACTTAGAGGGAAATTTATAGCATTAAATGTGTATATTAGAAAAGGAGTAATATATAAAATGAATAACCTAATTTCTACCTTGATATTAGAAAAAAAAGAGAAAATAAAAAGTAAGCAGCAGAATAAAGACTTAATAAAAAAAGTAAGCAAATATCAGTGGGTTTGGAAACAGGAAAACAATAAAATCAATCAAACCTAAAGCTAGTTCTTTGAAAAGATCAATTAAAATGAAAAACATCTAGTCAAGCCAAGGACAAAAAAGAGGGCACAACTTGCCAATATTTTAAATGAAAGAAGGGTCATGACCACTGATTTTGTGGACATGAAAAAGACTTGGACTTGAAGGGCATTATGCTAAGTGAAATAAGTCAGACAGAGAAAGACAGATAATGTATGATATCACTTATATGTAGAATCTAAAAAATACAACAAACTAGTGAACAAAAAAGCAGACTCACAAATATAGAGAACAAACTAGTGGTTACCAGTGGGGAGGCAGGGGAGGGGCACTAACAGGGTGGGAGGTGGGAGGTACAAACTATTGGGTGTAGGACAGGCCCAAGGATGTATTGTATAATATGGGGAATACAGCTAATATTTTGTAATAACTGTAAATGGAAAGTAACCCTTAAAAATTGTATAAAATTTTTAAAATAAAAAAAATAAAAACAGGTTTAAGGAGAAAAAAAATGGATAATAAAGGAACATTGTGAAAAACTATGCCCACAAATTTGATAACCTAGATAAAAAGGACACATTCCTTGAAAGAAACAAACTTTTCAAATCACACAGGGAAAAATAAGTAATCTAAATAATCTTATACCTATAGAAGGAACAATTAATTATTATTTATTCAATACAATAATTAATAACCTTCCAAAAAGAAAGTTCCAAATCCAGGTAAATTTTGTCAAATATTTAAAGAAAAAAATTTATACCAATTTTGCACATTCTTTTCAAGAAAATAGAAACAGAGGGAATACTTCCTAACTCATTTTATGAGGTAAGCATTATTCTGATACCAAAACTCAACAGAGACATTACAAAAAATTAAAACTACAGATCAGGATTTCTCATGAGCGATGGCTTTAACAATCCCTCACAAAAGAGTAGCAAATTCAATCCAACAATGTATAAAAAAGAAAGTGTATCACAACCAAGTGGGATTTATTCCAGGTAGGTAGGGCTTGTTCAACATTAGAAAATGAGGCTGTGAAATCCACCAAATCAACAGGCTAAGGAAGAAAAAATCATGTGATTATATCAACTGATGCAGAAAAAGCTTTTGACAAAATTTATTCATCATTTTTAAACTCAGAGAACTAGAAAGAGGAGAATTTCCTCAACTTGATAAAGAACATCTAAAAGAACACTAGCACTAACATCATACCTAATAGTGAGAAACTGCATACTTTCCCCCAAAGATCAAGAGCAAAGCAAGGATTTTTTTCTCTCACCGTTTGTAAAATGATACTGCCACTTTAGAAGACAAATTGGCAATTTTTTACAAAACTAGAGCCTTACCATACAATATAGCAATTGTATTAGAAAATTATGTTCACATTAAAACCTGCATGTGACTCTGTATAACAGCTTTATTCATAATTGCCAAAACAGGAAGCAACCAGGATATTTTACAATAGATGAAGAGATAAACTATGGTACATCCATAAAATGAAGTATGTTTAAACTGCTGTCAAGGATTCAGTGAGGAGTTTTAATAGGTAAAGTCTAGGATTATTTCGGTTAGTGAAACTATTCTGTATGATACTGTAAATTTGAAACATGATACTATGCATTTGTCAAAAGCCAAAGAACTTTATAGCACAAAGAGTGAACTTTAATGTATACAGATTTTTAAAATTTTAGGTAAGAAGGAGTTGTCAGAATTAAACACACACACACACACACATTGCATTTACATACCCAAATCCAATATCTCATCAAAATGCCAGCCCTTATAATTGCCTAAATTTAGAATATTAATTTGTTTATATTAAAAACCATTATTTTTCTCTGTATAAAGATATAAAATACAAAGCAATAGCTTTTTTGTATTTAAAATTCTCTTAAATATGTATATAATCTCACAAATTCCAGTTTTGAATTTCTCTCAAATTTCGGTAAATCTCTATCAGTTCGCACATCCTATGATTTCATTAAGTACTGTCTCTTCTTTTACTGAAGTAACTATTAAAATATCACTTTCTCAAGCAGCCTTCTTGGAACATTGACACAGAGATGACAACTTCAACCAATGAAATCTAGAGGAAATAGGAAACTTCAATGGCCTCACACAAGTTGAGCAAAGAATGTCTAGATCTTTACCTGAATTATGCACTGAATTCTTGACAAAGAAGAGAACAAAACTAAATTTAAAGCACTTAATTTATAATAATAATGACAATCTCAATTTATTAAGGACGTTCATGGTCCGCGTACAGCACTATTCATGTTGCCTACTTTATGACAAACTTTGAAGATAACTAACCCCACTTCAGAATTGCACATGAGAAACCGACATACTGAAAAAAAACAGTAATCTGCCCAAAATCACACAGCCAGTCTTCCCAGCTTTGGGAGCACGTCTCTCTGATTTCAAAGCTATCATTCTTTCTGTCACATTGCGCTGCCTTACAAAAGTTAATTATTTTAAAAAATATTCCTATTGTTCACTTTCTTTAAGAATCTTCCTATAATATATATGGCTTTATCTAAACTGTCTGAAGAGTTTAGAGATCAGGGAAAATTATAACTTGAGATTGCAGGGTTGTTTGTGTAGCCTCGGCTGCTGAAATGACCCAGAGTGAGGTGGCTGGGGGCAGGGAGGGCCACATGGTCTTTTCTTTCAGACTTATCTTGACCTTGGGCAGCTGGGGGGCATGTTGGTTCAAGCCAGGGGAAGGCTTGTGTGGGATTTCAAGCAAGAACAGTCTGTGTACAGCAGTTACTGAAAAGATAATGTCTTATTCTTGAGATATTTGAAGAGGGAGACTCCCAAGCCCTTTGGAGAGGTGACAAGAGGCCCCACCTGTGGGAGTCCACGGTGCATGAAGTGGGATGCGGTGATACGTGAGCCAGAAGGGACACCTTCTTAGAATGTGTGCATCAAGCACCGTTGCCTCCCAGAGTGTGCTGGTTGTCTGGAGGAAAAGCACTTCTGCAGTTGTTTGATCTGTGATGTGTTCTCACACTTACTTTTCACCAAACGCCAATTTTATTTGAGAATTGGGAGTTGAGAAAATACTCAGATGCCTAAGCCACTGTACCTTTCCATTTCCCTGTACTGCTTGTGACCTGTGTTCACCACACAAATGTGATAAACACAGTGCAGACCCTCGGCAGTAAGATGATTCTCAGCCAATACATGAGAGACATTTTTGAGAAAAGAAAAATCATCAATTTAATTATATGAAACTAAATGATAAATTCTTTGAGGTTTTCTCTTTTTTAACATTTTCTTGTGCAGTAAACCAACATAAAGCAGAATTAGTTAGGAGTTAAATCATGTTTGGTCTTGTGTACGTGAGAAGGAGTTTGGATTTTATCCTGTTGGCCTTAGGAAACCACTGTTATGTTTCAGTAGAGGATTGATGTTAAAGGCTTTGTTTTTTTTCTTTTTAGAAAATCACTCTGATGATCAGATTGAAAAATCTCCTAAAATAAGTTGATACAACTACTCCTCCTTCAGCCTAATTCTGTTTCTGCGTTCCAGAGTTTTCTGGAAGTGGTAGCCTCCATGGAGTCACAAAAGATACTCCCTGCTCCTCCAAATTATAATAGGACACTTGTTTTGTGGGAAGGGATAAAATTCCAGTACTAGCCTCCTGAAATTCAAGTTTGTAGGGATAGCCCAAAATAAAATTAACCGTGGTACAGTGTCAGGGAAAAATAATTAAGTTTTGAAATGAAATTGTACTGAAGATAGGGGGAAGCTAGAGATGTATCAGTCACAAAATCAGGTACTATCTTGTGGCTGAAGAGGTCCTTGTGAGGAGTGGAGAATGGCCAGAGTAGGACCCACTCTGACCTGAGAACGTGCTGGACCAGCAGACCCTTTCCACTGAGCTGAGATGAGAAAAGAAGACCAGAGTCCAGGAAGAGAAGAACAGGTTAGAAAACAGATGTGCAATCGGTTGAGGCAAACAATAGAAAGCGTTGACTACAAAAATTGAGGGTACGGAGAGTAAGTTGTTGTCCTCGAACTGGCAACAGGGCATGGAGATAGCCTGGGAGCTAAAGGCATAGGGTTGAGTGAGACAAATTCAGCACCCCATATTTCATGAACAGAAGTCTCTATTATTCCCTGTGAAGTTGGCAAATGTAGTCAAAAAAGGCAAATAATGCAATACAAAATACTGATTCCAGTTGTATTCCTAACATATGAAAGGAGTATTAGATTGTATTCTAACATGTGCCAAAATGCATGGTTGCAAAATTGATTGTTAATGTGCTAAGTGAGAATAATCTTAATAACTATGCACATAACACCATGCTAACGTGGGTTTTATATGTTTTATAAACATATAAAGCTCTACCCATTGAAATCTGTAATGTGTGGGAGGGCGTCTACAGTACTTCTTGTACTAAAAATACTTGAGACAATTGGGAATTTTAAATTCTAGGACACTATTTTAAAGGAGTAATTTCTGCTCGTGTAAACATTTGTTATATCCTCTGACTTTCTTTGGAACTCTTTTCACCATCTTGGGATATTGTTACTAGTAGAAAAAAAAAATCTGTTTTATCAAGATTCTGAAATACATGTTTAAACATTTTTCTTTCCTTTTTCTTTACAACATAAAGATTCACATTGTGAATTTTACAGCTTACTGACAGAGTGGTCTGTAATGAAACTAACAAGAATTTCTCTAAACTCTTAATGAAATTAAACACTGAGATGTTAAGATAAACAAGAAGCAAGATGTTTGAACATTAGGACCAACGGTTCAGCCTAAGAAAAAATAAATGCATTTTGTAAAAACTGCAGTTACCTTAATGAATAATGCAAGGCAAACAGTTCAAAGGAGTGAATGCAGGCATAGTTCAAATTGGGAGAAGATTGAAGAAAATGGAAGGGGAATCTTGAATGGTTCACCTCTAGGTAAAGTAACAGGCATTTTCTATAAACCAGATAGACTTTTAATGGTGATTCTATTTTCATCTAAGGCATCTGAATAAAAAAAAAAAAACAGTGCCTGAACATACAGAAGGAAGTAGAACTGGGCAATGGTGAGATAACTGATGTATCATTTCAGGAGCTTAGAAAAATCAGCAATTCTCTGGGTTTTTAGCAAAAAAGAAAATACTTGTTTCTAATTATGTGTGTAAAAGGTAGCTATTGTTTCACTAGTAAACTCATGTAAAACACAGTAAACTACCACCTAAATCTAAAATGCAGCATGTGATTGAAGAGCTTCCCCACAGAATGGGTAGTATGAGTGCTGCTGCTGACATGACTATAGCTCCTTCCATCTCCTATGGCTGGTGGAAAACACAGATTCAGAATGTAGGTTCAATTTTCTTTTCTCTGATTATCTAAACTTCAGGTAGGTAATCACAGAAAATTAATGAAAAGATAAACAGCAAATTGTTCACAGTGATTGTCTATGTGGGATGATCTTATGAATGACTTTATTTTCAAGTTTTCTCAGTAATTTTCCAAATAGTCAAAATAAACGTGTGTGTGTGTGTGTGTGTGTGTTTCTTCCACACATATAGTAGAAGAAACAATATATATGAGGAAAAACTGTAAATTGATAATGTAAGAATCCAGTATCAATTTCTAGTGCATCAGCAGAAAAACATGTTGATCACGTTCAAGAATCTCCTGGCTGCAACATTCTCAGGTGATGGGCTAGGACACACACCTCTTTTTCAAAGTCAGATCAGGATATCTATGGCTTATTAGCTTTATTGGCCCCTTTGATATACAAGTTCTTAAATCCTTTACATTTATTTTTGGAAAATTAAAAATTCATTGAGTCCTTTTATTTCTGTGATATCTCAATATTCTCAAATTCCTCTCTTTTTTTTGTAACCATGTCATTTGCTTATACAGAGTTTGAAAGTACTCATTGCTTAGTTACTCATCATTTCAGGGAAACAGGTAAAATCACTTAGATATGTACTTAGTGACTGATTTATAAGATAATTATCATATAATAAGGGAGAACATTGTTCACTTATGGTGCAAAGTATAGAATGATATATTTCATTACTCTTTCTTGCTCTTTATTGAGTTAATAAAATTATTTCCTTCACTCTCCTCCTGTTCCTCTACTTCCTTCTCATCTTTTCTTCATTTCCTTTTTCTTTTTATTTGATGTCGTATAGTATGATATGGTGAAAATGTAAGATTATTTTTAAAATGGAAAAAAGGAAAACATAAGAGGAAGTGATATTAACATATTTAATTTTAGTTATATTTTCTGTAAATAACTGGTTATGCTAGTTATAACTTACTATTATAATATATTGGCTATAAAGAATGTAAAAGATTACAGAAAACATAGGGAAATGGGCAAAAATTTGAAACATATGTTAGATTTGTTCTAGAGATGTATAAACCCACTATCTATAAGCCTTATATGAAACTTATTGAAGAAGAAAATCTAAAAGAAGAAAGTATACATACTAAAGGATGCATGGACAGATGAATGGGTCAGGACTCCTTGATTTGTCAAAGTGACAAAAGGAGATTAATTAACTAAACAAATGTGTCTTGAACTACATAGTCCATGTCAGGCACTGGTCTAGGCATTGGGGGTAGAGCAGTGAGCAGAATGAAGTCCCTGTTCTCATTAATTGTACATTCTTTGGGACTGTTATAAATATGTTGATGAAGCTGATATCTCAGTGAATCTCATGAATCCCAAACTTAATTTATTGACCTTTGCCCAAATTTGTCATCCCATACTACCTGGCACACAATTGATTCCCTATGAGATTTTGTTAATGAAATATATGTCATAATAATGGCTAAGTGAGTTGTTTCATTTTTTCATTTTAGAACATTAGGTTTTCAACTTCTTTACTCTGAAATCCTACACTGTGAATTAAAAATAATCTTCTTATATGCCTCATAGATACTTCTATAGGGATTTGTGTCCATCTCAATGATACAGTTTACAATAAGTTAAATGTGGCTAACAGCAGAACTGCACAGGATTAGGGAATTTGAAAGTCGCTACTTTGTCTGTGGTTTCCTCTTGTTAAAAATGCCAAGTTTTGCTTGACTTCAATTCAAAACCATACACATTTTTCAAAATTTCACATGACTTTTTTTTCTCAAATACTTCCTTGCTAATATGCCAATACTTTTTTTAGGTTTTTTTTTTTTTTTTTTTTTGCACAGTGTAAACGACTGTCCTCAAAAATTACGGGAATGTCCAAATCTAGAACACCTTCCCATTTTCTAAGGATCTGTTTTAGAATTACTTCATAAAGACAATTTTCTGTTCAGCCATGTTAAAGTATAACCTAAAGCTTTTAGCAAAAATTAATGGGCTTTTTAACAATTCAGCCAGATTCTAAAATTTGGAAAAAAACAGATTTCATCCTTGCCTGAAAATCTTTCCTGGAATTTTGTGTTTAAATTATCCTTTTTATAATTAGAAGTGAATATTGTCAACAGAGGAAGCATGGAATATTGGAGAAAAGTAAAAGAACACATAATTCAGCACTGGTTAAGCCTTTCTTGGTTTGGGAAATTTTGAGAATGATTTTTGGAGGCTTGCCTAGAATTTTAGGGATGCCAATAAATGTTCTGTAAAATAGTAGGTACTCCATTTCATTCTGGTAGAAAACTTTTTAAATCTATACCAAAGTCAGAGCAAGCTCAAGGTCACTGCTGGATTTAGGCCTCTCACAAGAGTTATATTTTTCCATAAGGCTTAGGAAAGAGAACAGATTTTAAATACAGTATGCAAAAGAAACCTGCATTCTGACATTCCGAAGTATCTCCTTGCACTTAGAGTGCTTATCTGCAAAGCACAGTGTTTCATTTCAACGGAATATTTGACACATGGGCTCAATAGGTCTCCCACTCATATTTTACTTTAATTATGATGCTTACAATGTACAATCATTTCCTTTATTTATAAATAGCCTTTTTTTAAAGGAAATCAAAGTCTTAACAAAGTTTAGATTGCAATGCTTTTTTAGTATTAATGGTGACATCAAACATTTACTCTTCATGCCCTGTTAACCCTTCAGTCACAAATTCTAGCCTTAATGGCCATAATACATAACCCTCTTTTCCTGATGTGCTAACCTAAACTAAGGTTGACAAATCTAAAGAGAGCCTCCTTTTGGTTTAAGCTCTTGGGCCGACATTGTGTTTCTGTCACAGGAGTGATGGTAAGAGGGACTAATTAAAAGTCCAATGAATGTGCCAGGGTTAAAATCACAGACTCTGCTCATTAACAGTCGTTTACCTATTTCCAGAGAATTTCCAGAGAATTCTTTCCATGTCTGAAAAGAACAAAAACTGAAGGGGGGAGGGAGAAATAAGTTGAAAGAATCATTTATAAATATTTTATATTAGAAATGTGATTTTAAAAAAAAATTCACAGATACCCTCAATGGAGGAAATGAAGTATAAGTAGATTTTCAAATCCTGCTTTTTTTTATTATGTGTGCATGTGTATCTGTGTGTACATCTGAGTGTGTGTGTGTGTGTGTGTGTGTGTGTGTGTGTGTGTATTTTAAAGGCGGAATATCCTCTCTAAATCTAAAGAGTAGAAAAAGAAATAGGAAAAACAATCAAAGCCATTTTGTTAATTGTCTTTTTCCTGCTGTTTCCATGGTAATACTGGCTGCCAGACTTCTCTGCAGAGTGACAGTCCAACAATTCACACACTACACCCTTTCAAGCACAATGAATGGCCGTGAAAGAGGCCGAACAGCCACCATTCAGGAAACATGTGATATCTACTCAATGCACTACCTTTCATCCACATTTTCCAAATTGCAGTTAATTTAATTCTAAACAAATGGCTAAGGGGGACAAATGAGGATTAGAAGGAAAAGAACATCTTGAGCGCTAATGGGGATGGTTTGTGTGAAGAACAATATAGCACTTTCTTCTGTTGCCAAGAAGGCTGGATGTAAAGATGCACTTTCCCTCTGCATCTGAGGCCTTCGTTTAGACGCTATGTCAACAATGAGAACCACGGCAGAAAATTCCCTGGCAATATAGAGTTTATGTAGGTTTTGGCTTTCCATTTGGAAACACATTTGATACAGTACGAAGTAATTTCATTTACTAGGAAATTATCACATCAGACTTTCTACTGACATTTAGGAGCTACTAGTTTTTGTAAGGTTATATTTTCCTCTATTTTTAACATCCTTTAAAGTTCAGGGGAGGGAAAGCAGTGAATTCAAAAGTTCTTGTAACAAAATACAAGGAATTATCTTTATTCAGTCTAGAGTTGCATGTGATTTCTGTGTTTAAATGTCAGTAAAGTAGGCCACAGTCATTTAAAAAACAAAACAGACCAAGAAAAGGTAAAATGGTGTCCCTGCGAACTATTTCATGTTACTTGAATGAAAGAATCATGAAAGAATTATCTCTCATGTTCATATAAGTCTTCAGATAAATGCCTCACAAAACTCAGGATAATTCATTTTAGATACAGCATATGTAAATCGATATTTATAATTTAAAAAAAAATTAAGGTAGGACTTTTTATTCCATTGGTGAGCTTTATGTGTTACAGTGTCATGAACAATTTGGTTAGAGGTACACTAGTCAGATACCAACCTCAAAATTCCATATTCAATGTCATAAATCCATCTCTAAGCACATTTGTATTTCATCTGTTACATGTAAATTTCTAAGAGACCATACTTATTTATTTATTTCCTGATCCAGGAAAAAGAATCCAAATGAATTTGCTAATAATTCTTCGTCTCCCTTACAACATAGTTCTGCTTGAAATATGAGCACACCCATAAACTTATCTGCACCACTGTGATGATTACATAATACACGTTTAATCCAAGTGAGTTATTTGAGAGGTACCACATTGGTCTTCAGAGAATTTTTGACTCTACAGTAGTTTCAGAAGAATACACTTTTATTCAGTTCTGATTTGTCTGCTATCAGATAATCTATAAAGAAATGAGACTTGTAATGACTTCAGTTTCTGAGTAGATTAGTCCTAGGGCTTAAGTATGAATTGCCCTAAATCTTTTCAGAAATTTAAATGACACCAGGATCATAGTATTTCAGACGTTTGACAAAAGTCTTAAAATTCTTCCTTCTTCACCAGTTTCTTCTACTTTTTTCTCTAGTGTTTGGGACCCTTAGAGTTGACAACCTATAGTTGTTGAAATGCGCCAGACAAAAGGTCATTTTCCTCACGTAGATGAGCTGGGATCAGATGTTACCTTGTGAAAAAGTCGTGTTTGATGCAGAGATTCAGGTGGGGAGCCAGGACTCCTATTATTTCTGAAGGTTTTGATCTGCTCGATGGAATCTTGATGGTTTTCTTGTAAAGAGGGATAGAAATGGATACTTTTAGTGAAGAGTGGCTTTTAGTGTCTAGGAGGCTGATACTATCATTTCAAGGCTGGGACTCAAAAGCATCCAGCTCTGGGCAGGGGCCAAGGGGGCCCCCATTGTAGAGTGTGGCGGACAGACCAGCCTCCTCTCGCACTCCCACCACGCCCTCAGCTTTGCTTACTGTTTTCAAGCCTGCATTCCTATGGGATTCAAACATACCTTGGGGATTTCAACTGCCAAGAAAAGTGGGAAAAACCTGTGTTTAATCACTGCCAAGCCCACCCCTGCGTGCTATTGTACATCTTGGGGGAGAGTCATTGCACTATTATTTTGTAAATCCATGAAGTTCAAACAGTCCTACTTTTTTGTAGTATTCCATATAGGAAAAAAGAAGCCTATGTTAAGTACTCAGGGTAGTCTACAGATGTGGATGCACAGGTAAAAGACAGTTAACTACAAAGACAGTGTCACAATGCCTGAGGAAAGCACACTGTCCACAATGAGAGGGAGAAGACAGGCTAGTGACTCAGTGGTGCTTATCTAGCTATATCCTGTCCATCTATACACCTTAGTAGTATCTCTCAGGGCCCTTTCTCTTTAGGAAAGAAAAATTTCCTGGACTGGGTTTCAAATTAAAAAATAAATAAATAATGACATCATTTTGCACAAAAGGAGGAAGAAAACAATAAGGAAGCACCAGGAATGACCAGTGGCAGGTCGTCACATGTCCCACTCTTATTTGCAGAGGTTCATTTTCTCCCAATAGAACAAGTCATCAAATTCTTCTACAGAGGATACCAGTGTCCTAGAGACCCACAGGTGGATAGAGAGACTGAGGAAACCCTTGAATAGTGAGCCACACTGAGTGAATATTTGTCTAAGTGCATTTCTTCTGAGGAGATGGTCACACTTTTACCCACATCTCAGAAGATGACATTACCCGAGGGTGGGGATGTCCCTGGCTTGCAGGGTATTAACAGCATTGGTGCTAAAACCACTGTGTTACATGAGATTTCCTTAGTTTCATTTCCCAGAGGGCCTGAAAATGCTCTCACCATAAAAATGAACAAAATTCCACTCAGTCCAGTAAGTTCCTTAAAAACAAAAACACATGGTGTTTGTCATGTATTTGTTTGGAACGGGTGTCCGTGACCTGTTTCTCACACTTGGTCCAAATAAAGAGAACAGTCACTAAACTCAGAAGCTTCCACAAGTGCTGGTAATTCGCGAGTGATTTCAATGTTTTTATTAACCCTGTTGAGCCACACAAAAGTGACACTGAGAATGAAGATACAGTGTCTTGTGTTACTTTGGGACACAGATATGTGTCTTTAATTTTACAATGTCACTATTCGCAGAAATGGACCTTCTGGCATATTTAAACCTTATTTTGAGACTAATAAAGAACAGCTGAAAGTCTTCATCTTTAGAAAAGATGGAGAAAAAACAGGAATGAATCACACGGCACTGTCATTCTGGGCATATTAACTCCCTATAACAGGGAAATATGGGTCCCTTGGACCATCTCAAAAGCTCCAGCAAACGCTGACCAAACAGCAGATGTCTGAACTTAACTTGTCATCTTTAAAGACAGTATTTAATTATTTCCCTTCATTCAGGCAACAAATGGCTCTTTTAGCAGGGACCGTCCATGTTACTCAAATTCTTTCTACCAACAAAGTGCTTGTATTCTTATTTTGTTTTAGAGGAAGATATCAATTACCATTGGTCTCGGTAGCCATGTGTCTATTCTAAAGCAATCAGGATAGCAAGAACTCTTGATTTTTCTCTTATCTGGACATCCAGTTACTCGAATGATACTTTCAACAAAGACATGGGATGAAGACCACAAACTCCAAATCTGCCCTCTTGCTGGCAAATGGTTTTGAATATCTCAGTACAAAATAAAGAGTCTCTAAAATGACTGGTCCAATATTAATTTTGAATATTTTTCTCATTTACCAATATTCTGCTAGTCAACTCTTAGTTATCTAGGTTTTCATTTTCTATGGAATTTGTTGTTCTTAGCTATTCAGCCATTCTGCCATTTTTAGGAGATAAATAAAACAGAATGAAACAAAAATCTGTTGGAGTTTCTGTTTTGCTCTAATTACTGATGAAGACCAAATTTTAAAAGTCATCAAAAGTGAACTTTTTACATTATCAATTCACTTTATTAATGGTCTTATTCCTTTTAAGAAGCACATACATGGGTTTGCCCTTCCCTAGGCAAGGTTCTAAGTGACTTGCATACATGAACTCAATTAATCTTCATGACAACCCCTTGACACGGATGGAATGACTAACCATATTTTTCAGATAAGTAAAAAAGGATTTACAAGCTTTAACTTATTTAAAGTCACAAAGCTCATGAATGCTATTGCAGGATTTGAAATCAGGCAGAGTATCTCAGATGTTCTGAGCTTTTAACCTAAATGTTTGCCTCCTATTTACTCCTATGATTACTTTGTCTTAATATTTGTTTTTCACTAAATTAAGGTATTTTCCCCAGTTTGATTTGTATTTGTTTGTGTGTCTTTTTTCATCATTTAATATTCAACATTTCTTTGTTATGTTTTAGATATATCTTTTATAAATAACATGTTGCTGAATTTTTTAAAAACAAATCTGATAATTTATGTATTGTAACTGGTAAATTTTGTCATTAACAATTATGGTGACTACTGATAGATTTATCTTTACTTAATTTGAGCTTTATATATGTCTCGCTTTTCTTAGCTTTATTTATTTTTTTAATTTTGTTTTTGCTTCTTTCTTTTTTGTTATTTCTTGATTCTGCTTTGCTTGTTTTTATATCTTTTTAAAAATGTAACAATTTATACATTATAATCTTATTTTGTGTGAATGTATTTACTTAGGTTTACTTATCATTACCATTTGCTTTGCTCTCTATTCTTCCTTAAATCTGCCTCTTTCTTTCTCATTTCCTTCCTCCCTTCCTTTCTTCATTCTTTTCTTCCTTTCTTTCCTCCTTCCTTCCTTCCTTTTTTTTTTTCTTTCTTTCCTTTCCTTTTCTTTCTTTCTCTTTCTTCCTGAAATACATGACTTAGAAGTTTTGTACTGTTCTGTTGGTGGTAAGCACTTTCAGTTTTACCATTCCATTATCTTCTCACTTTTATTGTTGTTGTTGAGAAGTATTCAATCAATTTGCTTTAAAGAACTTTAAAAACATATCATATACATTAACACACACGGACAACTTGGAGCAACACATAACAATACATAACTGTAAGGGGCTATTATTCAATGTCAGTATCTTAGAAGAATGATACATTGTCACACACTTTTCCTAAATTAGCTCACAGGTAATCCAGTTAACTTACATAAGAGAAACTTGATTATAAGTAACAATGCTAATATATAAATAATAATAATAACTACGATAGTTGGCTGTTTCTTTTTCCAGGAACTCTTCTAAGGCCTTTTCAGAAACTAATTAATCTAACCATTTCTATGATGTGTCTAGGTATAATTTTCTTTGTATTTATTCTGTTTTGGTTGTGAAGTCTTTCTTGAACTTACGGGTTCTTGTTTTTAATTTATTTTGCAAAATTTTCTGCCATTACTTTTCAAATATTTTTTCTGTCCCATTCTCTTTCTTTAGATCCACAAACAGATATGCTAAATATTTTCACTGTGTCTCATTTATCTCTACATTATTTCCAAATTTTTCTACCTTTTAGGCTTTCTGAATCTCAGCCCACATTTTCTTCTGATCTCTGAGTTTACCTATCTCTTCAGCTGTGTACAATCTCCTGTTAAATTCATATGCTGGGTTTTTAAGCTCGGTTATTGCATTTGAAAGCGCCAAAGTGTCCATGAGATTCTTTTTTATACTTTCTAGTTTTCTATACCTCCTATCTTGGCATTTAATTTCTTTTTTTAAAAATAAATTTATGTATTTTATTTTATTTATTTTTGGCTGCGTTGGGTGTTTTTTGCTGCATGCAGGCTTTCTCTAGTTGTGTAGAGCGGGGGCTACTCTTCATTGCGGTATGTGGACTTCTTCTTGCCGTGGCTTCTTTTGTTGCGAAGCACAGGCTCTAGCCATGTGGGCTCAGTAGTTGTGGCTCGTGGGCTCTAGACTGCAGGCTCAGTAGTTGTGGCACACTGGCTTAGTTGCTCCGCGGCATGTGGGATCTTCACAGAGCAGGGATCAAACCTATGTCCCCTGCATTGGCAGGCAGATTCTCAACCACTGTGCCACCAGGGAAGTCCCCATTTAATTTCCTAAACATATTAATTATAGTTATTTTCAAGTCTGTGTGCAATAAATTCTAATGTCTGAATTTCCTGTTGGTCTGTTTTAGGTTTGTTTGTATTATCTATTTCTTCTCTTGGTTTTAAATCATATGAAGTTGTGTCCTGACATGATTGGTAATTTTATTGAACTCTAGACATTGTCAATGAAAACATTATAATACGCAGATCTGAATAATGCTGTTTTCTTCACTATCACTTCTGGTGAGCAGTTAGGGTTAGGGGCAGATTAAGTTAAGGTTAATGAGTGCTGATCCACAGCAGGGCTTCCAAATTTGTAAGAGCTGATCTATTTCTGATTCACCTCGTTTAGTTGCATATAGTCCTTTGAGGGGTCCCAGCTGATAGCCTGGGGTGTTAAAATGTTCCCTTCTCCTTCTTGAGCTGTGAACACCAATTTTTGTCTTTATAGCTCCATATGATTTTTGAAAGCACTGCCAGCTTCTGAGTCTTTCAGCAGCCTCATCAAAAATAAAAAATATTCAATATCTCAGGAAGAAAAGCAACACAATGTAGGGCTCACATCTCTGAACTGAACTCCAGAATCTCGTCCCCACAATCCACAGGTGTTCACTAACTTGGTAACTCTCTGATGTTTTCAAGCACACACTCACACACATACACACACACACACACACACACTATTCTGCATCTTGGCCTGCATTCTTAATTACTATACATAATTTAATGCCCAGCTGTGTCTGGATAATAGACAATCAATACACTGTTAAGAGAGAGGAAAACAAATATATTTCTAAAGAACTTACTCATGTTTCAGGGACTCTTAAGTACCTTACATATATTATCACACTGATTAGTAAAATCCCTAGGAAATTACATTTACAAATGATAACTGAGTATAGAGACATTAAGCAACTTGTCAAAATTTGCATATCTTCAAATGGTCGAGCCAAGATTAAAAACCAGGCTTGTATGAAGGAAAACATTTCATTGTCTTCTTTATATTAATATTCTCTATTCTTTATCTATTATTTTTTTCTTTTTCACTTCTTCCCCTCCTCTTCGTCTCTCCCCCCTTTCCTTCCCCTTCCTTTTTTGTCTTTCTTTATAAAATATAAGGAGAAAACGTGATCCAAAGACATTCTTAGCCTGGATTCTGACTAGCCCAAGTACCAGCACCAGTGACAGTGGACATTATGATGACATTGGCTGTCTGGTGAATTAGGATAGGGGAGGCAGGGTCTGCTACATCCCAAGGAGCAGCTGCACCATCTCAACTGTTCCCCACGTGATCCCTGAGCACCACACGTCCCTTCTTCTCCCTGAGTTCCTAGTCTCCCAGCTTGCCACAGGTCTCTCCACTTATTCTCAGACCTTAGTTTAGGTACCAACATTATCTTTGATTGAGAACTACATCCACTTCCTAAATGTATCCATAATTTCAGTTTTGCCAGGCCCCAATCCATTCTCCAAAGTACGGCCAAATTGATCTTTCTAAAATGCAAAACTTTTGATGGTGTCACCTACCTGCCAAAAGCCTTCAGTGACCTTACATACCCCTCAGAGTAGCCCTCAGCAGGGAACTGAAAGCACTTTATGGTCTACCCCCTTCTCACTTGTCATTGGATCTGCACATTTTTCATAGCTCTTTAACATGCCATGTCCCCTTTTTTATTTATTTTTTTCTCACATATTTTTTCTCTTTGGCATTGTAATGTCTTTACCCCTCCCTGTTTTATCTTCCATAACTCCTCCATTCGTAATATCAACTTAGTCATGACCTCCAAGAAGATTTTTCTAATCACCAAAGGCAAGATTTCTACGTGCTGCCACAGGTCTCTGTGCAGTCCATATTATCAGCTCACTGGTCATGCTGTCCTAGAGTTTACTATTTACTTGATTATATCCTAGTCACCATTGTGCCTCACAATCAGCATGAGACCTAAAGAGCCCTCGTTAAATGTTTATCTAATAAATGACTGAATAAACGAGTGATAAAAAGATAAAGGTGCAGTAAATTACCCATAGTGTAACCTAATTTATATGCAAGAAAAACTCTTAAACACATATATACAAATAAACAGGCATACTAGTAAAATAATTGGAACATGATATAGCATAATATTTGTAATAGTTATAATAAAAATGTATTCATAAATCACTTGCATAATTCAAACAGTCACATAAAAGAGATTATAAGTGCTACTCCTAATTTTATCACATCTGGGATTTCCAGTGCTTTTGCATATCACCTTCTGGAGTGGCATTGTGCTACTGGGAACTGAACCTTAATTTGATTTCATAAATTATACTCAATTATATATTTAATTTCTATCATGTTGTTATCACTTGACTTGTTGCCATGGTAGAAAGGAATGACTTTACAACTGTTTTTGAGTTGCTTACAAACTTTTGGAGAGAAAAAATATTAATATATAGATAAAAGTTAAGGGTTTTTCTACCAGGTAATCAGGAGGTGTGTACACTTGTCTGTAAAATATTCAGAGGTTGGACTTTATATATTTTAATACCTCTCCATTCTACTCCTCTCTGAGCCAATCTCTTCTGCTCCACTGTACTTCCTTTTGAGGCATAGAATCCTACACTTAAAAAAACTGAAATAACTTCAAGAAGCATACTATTTGTCTGAATGTCTCCTTCAACATTATCACCAAGTGGTCGCATTTTTCAGACCTGAACACCCCCAGTAATGGTAACTCAGTAGTTCTCAAGATTTTACTGCTTTGTGCTATCTCCTGTAGTTTCCAATCACATTGTCAAGACCAAGTCCAATCCCTTTTCGCCTGTTGACCAAACAATATCTGAAGAGAAATATTTTGTTGCTTCCAAATCTCATCTTTTTATTATTTTAAAATCCTTAATCAAATCTAGACAAGAATTAGCCAACTCGCAGGGTTGGCTTTTTGAAACCATGTACAAGTGTATATATATCTCCAAAATAAAATTTTTCTTCTTAGATTCTGGCCTGTCTCTACTCATCAAGATATTTTATATGTATAATATATTTATATGTATAATATTCACCTAATGCCAGTACCTAATACTGGCAATGACTTAAAAATAGGTACCATTATTATCCCAATAGTACAGATGAAGAAATTGAGGTACCAAGAGGTGAGATGACAAGTGTGCAAAGATGGAATTGAAATTTGAGACCATTTGGCTCCAGAGTCCATCCAAATGATATACTGCCACTCTGCTCTATGATGCTGTGAATAGTTGTGCACTGTAACTACAATCGCAATGACAAACCTATAGCTTATTATTTTCTCTCTGTGATGGTCAAAGTTTATCAGGGGATTTGTGCCTCTATAGCCACAAAGCTAGGGGGAACATTATCAAAAGACTCTTCCAACAAGCTCTACTACACAACACACTTCTATCACCTAACTCCTACTTATTTTTAAAACTTTAATTCAATTAGACTATGTCTTGCAATTATTTTTGCATTTTTCAACAAATTCCTAAATCATTCGGTAATATGTTTTTATATAAAAATATATATGCATATTTTAAAATATAACTATATGTTAAATTCTAAAAATCTATACTTAAATATAAAGCCATATTTAAATAAATGCACTAAGAAAAGATTAGATGAAGTATCTGAATGTCTGTAATGAAGTTGTTGCAAATGGATTTGGGGAGTATTACTTTTTTCTTTTTAACATCTTTATTGGAGTATAATTGCTTTACAATGTTGTTAGTTTCTGCTTTATAACAAAGTGAATCAGCTCTATGTATACATATATCCCCATATCCCCTCCCTCTTGCGCCTCCCTCCCACCCTCCCTATCCCACCCCTCTATGTGGTCACAAAGCACTGAGCTGATCTCCCTGTGCTATGCAGCTGCTTCCCACTAGCTATCTATTTTACATTTAGAGAAAATATTCGTAAATGAAGCAACTGACAAAGGATTAATCTCCAAAACATACAAGCAGCTCATGCAGCTCAATATCAAAAAAACAAATAACCCAATCCAAAAATGGGCAGAAGACCCAAATAGACATTTCTCCAAAGAAGATATACAGATTGCCAACAAACACATGAAAGGATTCTCAACATCACTAATTATTAGAGAAATGCAAATCAAAACTACAATGAGGTATAATCTCACACCGGTCAGAATGGCCATCATCAAAAAATCTACAAACAGTAAATGCTGGACCTCTCCAGCATTTGTGGAGAAAAAGGAACCCTCTTGCACTGTTGGTGGGAATGTAAATTGGTGCAGCCACTATGGAGAACAGTATGGAGGTTCCTTAAAAAACTAAAAATAGAACTACCATATGATCTAGCAGTCCCACTACTGGGCATATACCCTGAGAAAACCATAATTCAAAAAGAGACGTGTACCACAATGTTCATTGCAGCATTATTTACAATAGCCAGGGAATATTACTTTTTAAGTCTATTAATTTGGTGAAGTAGGCAGGGGAAGCAAAATAATATACTTCCTACTTATGTTTCAATGCTGTCTGTTTTGAAATTTGAAAGAAATGAGTGGCAATTAGGAAATTTTACCATACTGTTTAACAGTGAAAGTTGGTATTTTTCCCATTATTGTGATTCAAAATAAATATAATTCTTCTCCTCCATAAAATCCAGTGGAAGAAGTTCAGAAACGGAACAGGAGATAATTGTGTCCTTGACAGGGACAGAGTGACATCGTGTGGAGTAAAAGAGAACAGAACTACCCCACAAGCTCTCCCCAGAAGAGCACAGCCTGACATAGGAGACTAATGGCAGACTTTTTAAGTTCAGTCACCTTATCTCCCTAAATTCACCTTAGAATTCTTCATGGAGAGCGTGGACATTGTTCAAGTAGGCTAACAGCAAAGAGGGTGTATGCAGTTAGACTGGAATATGTAACATTTTGTAAGAAATATTTTATACTCTAAATAAAGAGTAAAACCAATGGTAAGACATTATGATCCATATACATCTGAGACATATATAAATATATAAAGAATTTATATTTATATAAATATATATTTATATATTGTATATTTATACATTATATAAATATAAATATATTTATATAAATATATATTTATAAATATATAAAGAACCTTCCCATTCCTCCCCCTGGCCCCCAACACACATAGCATATTTTATCCATACTTGGATCTGGAAACTTCAGAGATCTAAAAGCACTTAAAATAAAACTCACAGCTTAAATAATTACTGAAAGAACTTTCTTCTCAATTAAATACTCTTCAGAAAAATTCACAACAATGTATTTTATTCCAAGTCCACTAATATAAATCAGTTGTTTCAACAAAGAGAAGCCAGGAAATCACTGGCAAAGATACATTTGAGATTGGATTTGGGGAAGAAATTTGACTTACACATTTTTTTGAAGAAAGATATATACAGCATCAGGAATTGTGCATGTGAAATTTTTTCATTTATTCAACAAATATTGATGGCCACATATTACATTTTAGGCACTGTGGGAAGTGTTGGGAGACACCTCTGTAAGATAGAAGTCCTTGTCCTTGACTTTCTGCCAATATAATGAGATGCCAGAAAAATGAATTGAGAAATATTTAAAATATGCGTCAAGTGCCATTTTAGCATTTGTGGAGAAGATCAGAATATTTTTCTATAGATCTAATAATAGGGTAAATTACACCACTCTTTCGCCATAAAATATCCAGAGAGAGATGTTTAAAACCCAATTCATATTACACCTCTCACCTTAAGATGTTCCCATCTCATTTATATCAGTTGGAATTCTTACTGGGTCTTCGGTGCTGTCCCCCATTGGCCACTCCCAACCTGAGCCAGTCTCTGCTGGCCACAGGCCTTTGCACAAACTCTGCTCTGCCTGAAACGTTCCTCCCTCATTTCTGTACTTCTGGCTCTTATTTTTCAAGACTAATTGTGACTAGTGATGCCATATCCTCACAAAGGACATTTTCTGACTCTCCAACCTAGTGCTTCCCCCTAGACTCTATATATCACTTCATTCCATTATGATTCTCTCCTTGACACTTATTGGTCACTGCTATTTTTTATTTGTGTTTATATTTTTTATGTGGCCCCCCTAACAAGAATGGAAGCTCCCAGTGAGAGCTTTTTTGTTGTTAGCCGTACATCTCTATCATTTGGGATGAAGGTTGTCCACTCAAAGGTGTTCAATAAGTATTAATTGAATGAATAATGTTTTGACCCTTATTTATTTATATTTTTATTCATTACAGACAACTTCTTCCAAAGAAGAGACTTTGAAGCACTTTTATTCTGTTGTTTTCTCCCTCCCTCTCTCTCTCCTTCTTTCTTTCTTCCTTCCTTCCTTTCTTTCTTTCTTTCCTTTTCTTCCTTCCTTTCTTCCTACCTTCCTTCTTTTCTTTCTTTCTTTCTTCCCCTATTTTCTTCCTCTTTCCTTCATTTCTTATTTCTTTCCGTTACAGAAATATGAAGATTTTCATGCTTAGCGTTTAAGGAAAAATGACAACTTAACACCAAATCAAATGTCTTTATATTGACTGAGTTCTTAAAAGGAGTATGTGGGTCTCCAAACACCATGATGAACTGTTGAAACAAATAGCAAAGCTAGCATATATATACCAAATAAGGCTTGCACAATCATATTTTTTTCTAGTAAGAATGAAGAAACAGAGCTGTTTTATTTAGAACAATGCAAATGTATTAGGTATGATAGCCTTTTTAGAAAGTTTTCATACCTTTAATAAAGAAAAGGGTTGGGTTTATTCTGTGATCAGTAAGTAGTACTTATGGGGCGACACCTTTTAGCAAAGTACAAGAAAAAAATAAATTTTACAAATGAGAAAGATATGTGTGAAATTTAAATTCTGCTTATCCAGTGCCAACTCTAATTAACTGGTGGTAGCTGCCCTGAGTACTATGTATCCAAGGATTCTGAGGTCATGTTCAATCTTTGTGGGTAGTTCTGTGATTGAATAAAAATGCCTATGTAAGCAGCTCCCTGAATTAAGTTATCTCAGTTGAAATACTTAGAATGATTTCCACTTTCTTTAAAGGACTTGGCTGATACTAGGGCACTTCCCCAGGTGTTCTGTTTATGTAATACAGTAATTAAAAGCACAGTTATTGAAAATGCATTGAAGTACACTACACTTGGGAAATCTTATAGATAATCTGTGAAATTACCTAGTTTTTCCTGCCTAGAATGGTACTGGGGGGCCTACAGGGAAACACTGAGTTGCACAGAGTGGATGGATGCATCCAAATTTTGAGTTGCCATATAGGAGACTGTTCAGCTATCTAGTCTTATTCTTAGAGATAGAAAAGAACAATGATTGCAGCATAATACTGAACATTCCTTTGGTCCCATATTCTATACACATATAATGAGATACCTTTTTGGCCAGCATGCCACTTGAGCTTGATTTCAATGATTAATTTCTGCCCTTGTGCTTGATAGAGACATTTGTTGGCAAAATTATCTGATATGAATGTGGGCAAGTGGATAGAGGTATTCTGAAATGAGTTGCTTTAAAATTAGACTAAATAGCTAAGTAGTCTATAAATTTGAACATAGTACTTGAAAGAGAAGCTTGCAGCGACTTCCCTGATGGTCCAATGGTAAAGAATCCACCTTCCAATTAAGGTAACGTGGGTTCGATCCCTGGTCGGGGAACTAAGATCCCACATGCCATGGGGCAACTAAGTCCACGTGCCACAACTACAGAGCCCACGCACTCTGGAGCCTGGGCACCACAACTAGAGAGAGAAAACCCGCACACCACAACCAGAGAGAAGCCCACACGCTACAACTAGAGAGAGAAAACCCACCACCACAACTAGAGAGAAACCCGTACACCACAACTAGAGAGAAGCCCGCGCACCTCAGCGAAGAGCCCACACGCCACAACAAAACATCCCGCGTGCCACAACAAAGATCCCACATGCCACAACTAAGACCTGATGTAGACAAAAAAAAAAAGAAGAAGCAGCTTGTATTTATTTACAGGGCATAGTGACTGAGTCAATGTCTGCTAAGTTAAAGTTCATAAATGTTATATAAAGAGGTAGATGAAATCTACATCCCAAATCTACATTGAACTTCACATTCAAGAGGATACATTTTAAAATAACTTATCTCTATGGATCCAGAAATTGTGAAAATACATATATTGAACACTAAAAGTTATTGAACAGCTCTTAAATACTATAATTCAGTTCTGATACTTCTTTCCAGCCTCTTTTTCCCTTTGTGTTTGGAGAAGGAATAGGTTGAGGAGGATGCGGCCGGGAGGCAAATGTAGAAAATGATGGAGAAGAATTTAGTAAATGTTACTTGCATACAAGAGGGCAATACGGAGCCTTTTAGCTACTTAATTCTTGGAATTTATTCTTAAAATTGGTAGGTCCTCTAAAAAGAACTTTCATAGTTTTGAAAAGCAGTGTGAAATGGAATATATTGACAAGGTTCTGTTTCACCATCCCTGGAACTTTTCATTGCTGATTTTGGTGACCTATAATTTTCAGTGAAGACATTATCAATAGTTTGAAATCTGAGAAAAGATAACCCTGGACTTAGGCTTGCCCCAGAGAAACTCTGTGTACTACAGAGGAAGAGATGAACTAAGTGAATATTTGCAATTTCTGTTTATTCACAAAAGTGCATTTGAATAACATCAACTTATTAATTATTCAATCTTTCAATATTTTGATTTTTTTTCAAAAAAATCTACTCCCAAGTACTGGTTAATAAAGAGAGTCTAAGTTATAGAACATTTTTAAAATAAATTTGTTTATTTATTTTTGGCTGCATTGGGTCTTCGTCGCTGCATGCCGGCTTTTCTCTAGTTGTGGTGAGCAGGGGCTACTCTTTGTTGCACTGCATGGGCTTCTCATTGTGGTGGCTTCTCTTGTTGTGGAGCATAGGCTCTAGGCATGTAGGCTTCAATAGTTGTGCCACATGGGCTCAGTAGTTGTGGCTCGTGGGCTCTAGAGCACAGGCTCAGTAGTTGTGGCGCACGGGCTTAGTTGCTCGGCGGTATGGGGGATCTTCCCAGACCAGGGCTCGAACACATGTCCCCTGCATTGGCAGGCAGATTCTTAACCACTGCACCACCAGGGAAGTCCCTATAGAACATTTTTAAGGGGGAAAATTTCCTTTTTCTATCGAAACTCCTCTGTATGTATGGCTTTCTTTTATTCTGGGGCATCTCCTACTGCCAGGGAAAATAATACCAAGATTTATGTGTTTTTGGTTTCTTCCTACAGTGCAAATCATAATAATTTTAAAAAGATAGTAAGTTAAAGGATAATTGAACTGAGATTTATAGCATTTAGATACACATTTGCTACAATTGCAAGAGCAGGGATTTAATATTTGTGGTCTAGTGATTCAGAGATTTGGGGAGAAATAGATATCTGTAAACATTTCTAAATATGTGTAAATATAGATAACTTTAAAATCTTGCTCTTCAACTCATTCTTTAGACATGAGACTAGGTGGGAAAAACCCACCTATTCTCTTAAAGGATATCTCAATAACAAACTTCTGAATTTGAGTATTGGTATGCTGTCTTCATTAATTAATAGATAAGCTTTAAGAAATCTAGAATTTATGCCTAAATGGCTAGTCCCCAAGTCTGAGAACCTTAATTATCCATTCATAAGTCTGAATAAACTGAGTAAAATGTGTAAGAATTAATACCCATATAGTAACAAGGCACTTTACTTTCCAATTAATTTAAAACTTGAGGTTTTAGTAAAAAGTGTTTGGCTTTATCTTCACAGTAACATTTTTGGCATTTGAACTAAATCTAATGAAGGCTAATTATTTTGACGTATGTGTATGGATTAATATTATTTCATTAATTTTACTAATTTAAAAACATTGAGGACTTCCCTGGAGGTGCAGTGGTTAAGAATCCACCTGCCAATTCAGGGGACATGTGTTCGAGCCTTGGTCTGGGAAGATCCCACATGCCGCGGAGCAACCAAGCCCGTGTGCCACAACTACTGAGCCGGTGCTCTAGAGCCCGCGAGCCACAGCTACTGAGCCTGTGCGCCACAACTACTGAAGCCCATGCACCTAGAGCCCATGCTCCGCAACGAGAAGCCACCACAATGAGAGGCCTACACACCGCAACGAAGAGTAGCCCCCGCTCACTGCAACTAGAGAAAGCCCGCATGCAGCAACAAAGACCCAACACGGCCAAAAATAAATAAATAAACAAACAAAATAAAATAAAATAAAAACATTGACTGGCTGTTTACAGAGAATTATCCATAAAAATTTTTTTGACAATTCAGGAAATATAATATTTTCAATTTTGAATTCATCAGCAGAGGTCAAAACAAAATACTTTTTAAGTGAATCGCCAATATTTTGTCTTCTTTTTTTAAATTTCACTTTTTTTTATATTGGAGTATAGTTGATTTACAATGTTGTGTTAGTTGCAGGTGTACAGCAAAGTGATTCAGTTATACGTATACATATAGCCATTCTTTTTCAGATTATTTTCC
This sequence comes from Balaenoptera acutorostrata, assembly GCF_949987535.1. NCBI lineage: Eukaryota > Metazoa > Chordata > Mammalia > Artiodactyla > Balaenopteridae > Balaenoptera > Balaenoptera acutorostrata. The sequence continues at coordinate 9,328,058 of NC_080066.1, read as the reverse complement.
CATATAGGTTATTACAGAATATTGAGTAGAGTTCCCTGTGCTGTACAGTAGGTCCTTGTTGGTTATCTATTTTATATATGCAGTAAGTTCCCTACATGCGAACTTTTAAGTTGCAAACTTTCAAATATGCGAACGTGCGTTTGCATGTCCAGTCATATAAGTTAGTTCACGTGTCTGGCGTACATTGTCACATGCGTGCATCCTCTACAAGTGGTTGTGCTTTTGTGTATCTTACTGTACAATACTGTATAGAGTAGAGTAGTACAGTATCTTTATTTCAAGCCCAGGATATCTGGAAGCAAGTGTAAAAGCAGCAGTGATGTAGCTGGTACTGCTACCAGCCCCTGTAGGCCAGCTGTTGTACTGTACTACTGTACTTTTCAAGGTATTGTACTGTAAGGTTAAAAATGTTTTATTTTTTGTGTTTGTTTTTTATGTATTATTTGTGTGAAAAGTGTTATAAACCTATTACAGTACAGTACTATATAGCTGATTGTGTTAGTTGGGTATCTAGGCTAACTTTGCTGGACTTACGAAAAAATTGGACTTACAAACGCGCTCTCAGAATGGAACTCGTTTGTATATAGGGGACTTACTGTAGTAGTGTGTATATGTTAATCCCAAACTCCTAATTTATCCCTCCCCCTCACCTTTCCCCTTTGGTAACCATAAGTTTGTCTTCTATGTCTGTGAGTCTGTTTCTGTTTTGTAAATAAGTTCATTTGTATCATTTTTTTAGATTCCACATATAAGTGATATCATATGATATTTGTCTTTCTCTGTCTGACTTACATCACTTAGTATGATAATCTCTAGGTCCTTCAGTGTTGCTGCAAATGGCATTATTTTATTCTTTTTTATGGCTGAGAAATATTCCATTGTATATATGTACCATATATATATACATCTTTGATGATTATCAGGTATAAAGCATTTTTCTTCATGAAAGAGGATACGGTCCACTGTTTTCAATTACATTTTCTCTATTTGCAGCAAGGAGAATGAATTGCACTTTCCTGTCAATATTGTCTTCCTCAAGCACAGCTACTGTTATTTACTGATTAGGAAAATAATGCCTTTTCTTTTTTTTTTTTTAAATAAATTTATTTATTTATTTATTTATTTATTTATGTATTTATTTAGGGTGCGTTGGGTCTTCGTTGCTGCGCGCGGGCTTTCTCTAGTTGCTGTGAGTGGGGGCTAATCTTCATTGCGGTGCACGGGCTTCTCATCACGGTGGCTTCTCTTCTGGCAAAGCATGGGCTCTAGGCGCTTGGGCTTCAGTAGTTGTGGTGCACGGGCTCAGTAGTTGTGGGGCATGGGCTTAGTTGCTCCGCGGCATGTGGGATCTTCCCGGACCAAGGCTCGAACCCATGTCCCCTGCGTTGGCAGGCGGATTCTTAACCACTGCGCCACCAAGGAAGTCCCTAGGAAAATAATTTCTGAATTTTTTTTTTAGAAAGTTCAAAGTTAGTAGGGGCAGAAATTCTGATCCCTCAATATGGAACATTCATTTAAAATTCTATTAATTTAAAATGACAATTAAGACATAACAGAATTATCTAGAGTAATAGTAATACCCCAGGTTATGATAGGGGTTTGTGTTCAGGTGTATGCATTTGTCAAAACTCATCAAGGGTACATTTAAGATTTTTTATTGTGTCCACTGAAAAAAATGCATGACCTAAAAGTTGAGAATTATGTTTTATTTGGGGCATTACTGAGGACTATAGCCTGGCATGGAAGCCTCTCAGGTAGCTTTGAGGAACTGTTTCAAAGAGGTAGAGGGAAGAGCCAGTATATACATTATTTTTTTGGCTATGGAAATACATGTAGCTGAATTTACATCTTGGTAAAAGATTACTGCTAATCACAAAAAACAGATATCTCAGGTTAATGTTTTTAGTGCTTCTCTATACATGGGAAGATGCAAAAGTCTGCGCTCATTGAAATTATTCCTTTGCTATGTACCTTAACTAACTATAGGGCCAGTATCATGTTTTCCTCTGTCCTGAATTCTCCTGAGGGCACACCCGCTGGTGGGTAGAGGGTGAGGGTGCAGTTGCAGTGGCCGATGGCTTGGTGGCCACGACACCCTTTGTTTACTGAAATGGCAGGAGACAGTCTTTCTCCACAACTGTATATAAGTTTTACCTCAGAAGAAAAAAACTACAAATAATTATGGAATTCTTCTTAATGATATGTATGTTAAGGTATTTAGGGGAATGTGTAATAATGTCTGTAACTTATTTGAATCAAAAATGCATTAACAAAAAAAATGCATTAAAAAGATGGGTTGATTGATGGATATAAAATGTCATGATAAAGCAAATATATTTTAATACTATTGGTATAATGTAAGGAGTAGATATTGATTGTTCACTGTAAAATTGTTTAAATTTTTCTGTATGCTTAACGTTATTTACAATAACACTTAATTTTTTTAAATTACAACTAAAAGAAAAATTGCATATTTGTATCTTCCTAAAGAAGGCTGCTTTGTTCTTTTTTTAAATTGTTTGTTTGTTTGTTTATTTATGGCTGTGTTGGGTCTTCGTTGCTGCGTGTGAGTTTTCTCTAGTTGCGGCGAGTGGGGGCTACTCTTTGTTGCAGTGCGCAGGCTTCTCATTACAATGGCTCCTCTTGTTGCAGAGCACGGGCTGTAGGCGCACAAGCTTTAGTAATTGTGGCACGTGGGCTCACTAGTTGTGGCTCACAGGCTCAGTAGTTGTGGCACACAGGCTTAGTTGCTCAGCGGCATGTGGAATCTTCCCAGACCAGGGCTCGAACCCGTGTCCCCTGCATTGCCAGATGGATTCTTAACCACTGTATCACCAGGGAAGTCCCTGCTGCTTTGTTCTTGAAGATTATTTTTAAAGATTTAAGAAGTATGTGATTAAATAAATCAAATTGTTTAGTCAGTTCAAACAACTTACATTGTTAAGTAGATCAAATTGTTAGTGAGACATACTTTGCATGACTAGTTATTAAATGAATTTTTTCTGTAGGAAGATAATATACAGATGAAGGTTTTTACATTTAATCTATCTGTGTAGCTTTGACCCTGTGGACCAAAACTGAATTAGCATTTTGGTTTCTTGCCCTTCCATTGACCCCAATTTTCAGAGGTTTAGAAATTGGCTGCAAAATTGGTTTTGATGCTGAAACTTGGCACCAAAACCTAAAACCCAAGACCAAGCCATCATTTTCAGTTTATTTTTGAGCTTATTGGCAAGAAGTCCTAACATTCATTTCTTTGCCTTAGACAATAATGCCAAGGATGTCAGGACACAATGTCCCTCAGGTGATGTATCAGGAATACCTGAAAACACGTGCAGTAGGATGTTGGCCTTAGGAGTCCAAAAATGGTAAAGCAGGAATTCAGAAATAAATGAGGGGCAAGAAAAGTTTAATTTTCAGGTATGAGGTATCATTCTGTTTCATTCTTATTAAATTCTCCATGGATGGGTGAATTTTCTGGCCAAGGACTCAATATGTCAGTAAGTTGATTTACCATCTTACTATTTTTCTGTGTGAACATTTTAAAATAAAGAGAAAGAATTGTAATGTTAATCATTTGTAGATTCAGGTGGAGAAGGTGAATCAGTTATTTTTTCTGATTCATTTTTCTTTTTTTCCCATTTTTTTTACTTGCACATTTCCTTCATATTCAGTTGATTAACACTTTATATTTCTTAAGATTATCCTTCTGTTGAGATCCTTACATTTCAATATACATCTCAAAACCTCTGGAAAATTTGGGAGGTTAAAATGCTTTTGCCTTTGGTAACATCAAGGACCCTGGCCTGGTTCTGAACTGTGTAGGAAACAAAATACTAAGTCAGAAATAGCTGTCTGCCCCTAAGAATTTACCCAGAACAATAAAACCAAAGTAAAGACAAAAGCTGGAGAAAAAACAATAGGGAAGGAGTGAGTTTGATGGGCCTATTCATTCAGTAAATATCAATTTAGCACTTCTGAATAGCCAGTTCGGCATGAAGTGCTTTGCAGGGAAATGCAGAAATGAAGATATAGTTTTTATCTTTGAAAAACCAATAAACATGCTGTGAAAATTGAATAAACAAGTCTTCATACTCAAGAACCATACCAGGGTTGTGATAGACACTTGTAAGTAATCAGCAGGCAAGTTGACTGCACAGGCTTGTCTAGTAAGAATTTGTAAAATGATGAGTAGTGAAACCTAAGAATGAAGAGGAGCTATTTATGGGGCAGAGGCGAAGTGAAGACAAAGGAGGAGATGGACCAGCAAAGACCATTGTTGAGGATGTTTAAGACTGACAGCCAGTATCTGTTAAGCACTTACTTTATATCTGTTAAGAAATACTTTATGTGCATCATCTTGTTTAATGCTAAAACAACTTCCTGTAGTAGGCACTGTAATTCTGTCCATTTTACAGACAAAGCAACTGAGGCTATGGAGTTTAAGTAACTTTCCCAAGGTTACATTGTTAGTATGAGGTTGAACAAAGATTCATAGATGCCTGCTCTAGTTTCAGAACCCAAACTCATAGGATAGTCAATAGTTCCAGATGCTCTAATGATGCTGCGTTGGGATGGACTGAAAAGTTGCTATTGAACTTGACAGAAAGAGGATATATTGAGTTGGCATAGTAGTGTGAAAGAGAACACAAATAACAGGAGTGGAAAGATATAGAACATGAGATAAAGGATTCTATGGTTATAACAATTATAATAAACAGCAGTAAAGCCCTAGTTCACAAAACACCGTAACAGTGAAGAGAATGTGAATTCCTAATGTTCAAATATTCTCTAAAAATGCTTAAAAATGATTAAGTGAAAAATAAAACCTGAGAGCCTCAGCAAGATAAATCCTCCAAGTTATGCTTTCTCCACCAAAATTGGCTTAAGAAATAACATCTTTCAGACTTCCCTGGTAGCACAGTGATTAAGACTCTGCCTGCCAATGCAGGGAACACAGGTTTGAGCCCTGGTCTGGGAAGATCCCACATGCCGTGGAGCAACTAAGCCCATGCACAGAACTACTGAGCCTGCGCTCTAGAACCCACGTGCCACAACTACTGAAGCCCGTGTGCCTAGAGCCCATGCTCTGCAACAAGAGAAGCCACCACAATGAGAAGCCCATGCAAAGAAGAGGAGCCCCCACTTGCTGCAACTAGAGAAAACCCGCGTGCAGCAATGAAGACCCAATGCAGCCAATAAATAAATAAATAAATTTATTTAAAAAGAAAGATCTTGCTGTGGTTTATGTCAAAGAGTGTTTTTCCTATGTTTTCCTCTGAGAGTTGTATAGTGTCTGGTCTTACATTTAAGTTTTTAATCAATTTGGAGTTTATTTTTGTGTATGGTGTTAGGTAGTCTTCTAATTTCATTCTTTTACATTTAGCTGTCCAGTTTTCCCAGCACCACTTATTGAAGAGGCTGTCTTTTCTGTATTGTATGTTCTTGCCTCCTTTGTAGTAAATTAGATGCCCATATATGCGTGGGTTTATCTCTGGGCTTTCTATCCTGTTCCATTGATCTGTATATCTGTTTTTGTGCCAGTACCATACTGTCTTGATTACTGTAGCTTTGTGGTATAGTTTGAAGTCGGGGAGCCTGATTCCTCCAACTCCGTTTTTCTTTCTCAAGATTGCTTTGTCTATTTGGGGTCTTTTGTGTTTCCATACGAATTGTAACATTTTTTGTTCTAATTCTGTGAAGAATGCCATTGGTAGTTTGATAGGGATTGCATTGAATCTGTAGATTGCTTTGGGTAGTATAGTCATTTTCACAATATTGATTCTTCCAATCCAAGAATGGTCTATTTCTCCATCTGTTTATGTCATCTTTGATTTCTTTCATCAGTGTTTTATAGTTTTCTGAGTACAAGTCTTTCACCTCCTTAGGCAGGTTTATTCCTAGATATTTTATTCTTTTTGTTGCAGTGGTAAACGGGAGTGTTTCCTTAATTTCTCTTTCTGATTTTTCATTGTTGGTGTATAGGAATGCCAGAGATTTCTGTGCATTAATTTTGTATCCTGCAACCTTAACCAAATTCATTGATTAGTTCTGGTAGTTTTCTGGTGACATCTTTAGGATTTTCTATGTATAGTGTCATGTCATCGGCAAACAGTGACAGGTTTACTTCTTCTTTTCCAATTTGGATTCCTTTTATTTCTTTTTCTTCTCTGATTGCTGTGGCTAGGACTTCCAAAACTATGTTGAATAAGAGTGGCGAGAGTGGACATCCTTGTCTTGTTCCTGATCTTAGTGGAAATGCTTTCAGTTTTTCACCATTCAGTATGATGCTTGCTGTGGGTTTCTCATATATGGCCTTTATTATGTTGAGGTAGGTTCCCTCTGTGCCCATTTTCTGGAGAGTTTTTATCATAAATGGGTGTTGAATTTTGTCAAAAGCATTTTCTGCATCTATTGAGATGATCAGATCATATGGTTTTTATTCCTTAATTTGTTAATGTGGTGTATCACATTGATTGATTTGTGCATATTGAAGAATCCTTGCATCCCTGGGATAAATCCCACTTGATCATGGTGTATGATCCTTTTAATGTGCTGTTGGATTCTGTTTGCTAGTATTTTTTTTAGGATTTTTGCCTCTATGTCCATCAGTGATATTGGTCTATAACTTTCTTTTTTTGTGATATCTTTTTCTGGTTTTGGTATCAGGGTGATTATTTTATTTTTAATGAAAGCAATCAACCGCAACTGAGGAAAGAGTCCAGCTTTCTTTACTAGATCTTCCAAATAAAAGAACCAATCATGCCAAGTTAAACCAGGTATTTCTATAGACCAAAGTTAACGCCTGCATATGGAGCAGGCTGGGTGTTATTTACCTTCCCTGTGCTGAGCTCAACAATTAGCCAGAGGACAAAACCGTGCTTGGAAAATCCAGTCAAATAAAATGGACTATTTAACCTAATAATGAAAAGAATGATTAATTCTAGGGTCCACTCGTAGAAGACCAAGGTGCTTCATTTAGGGATAAATGAAAATCTTCCCCAATTACTTCTAATCATTAACCTTCTTAAATCAATCTAACCATTTGCCGTGAACTTCTTGAATAGGAATAGAAGTTTTCCTTTTATTCTCTGACATGGAACTGATTAGAGGTAGAAATGTCAATAAACAGTAATGAAAAAAAGTTTAGTGGGGGAACCTATTTAAGTGTTTTTCTTAGGAAAACTTCATCAAGTCAGCAGGTTCCACATCAACAACTGAACTTTTCCATGTTTGTCTGAACCAAACCTAGAATGTACTCTTTGAAGTTAATTCTAGTATTGCCAATTTAACAGTAATCTGCAAGAGCACCAATATATAAATAAAATCAGTAAGTGTTTATTGGCTGACTACTCTTGTTCTGGGTGACAGAGGTAAATAAGAAACTCACAAATGTTCTCAGTCAGAAAAACACCAGTTAGTAGTCACTGAGTAGTGAAAATGCCACAGCCTCTGACCTAAGTGTTAGTCACTTAGAAATAAAGGAGACAGTCTAGAGGGAATATGACGTTTGGCCTCAAGGAGCCCATTGATTGGAATCAGAATGTACAGAATTATCTCTAATAAAATGTTTTGGCATGGACCTTTATAATAATCACATATTCCCAAGAGCAAGCTTTATAGAAAGGGATCTTGGCATTGGAATCATGCCAATGAGATTTTAGATTATAGAGCTAGGATTTATTTTTTATTTCAGTTTTCATCTATCTACCCCCCTTCTCCTAACGACAAAAAAGGAGATTATTTCTACTCATTCTCTGGGTGTGATTTGTTTAAAGTCCAACAGGTGTGATGAGGGGGGGTGCAATCCTTTTGAATTAGGCTTCAAAAATATTCTTCCTTGAACTAGGAAAGAATTCAGAAAATGAATGTTATGAGACAAAATATTAACAGAGGCTCAGATTTTGAAAAGTTAGGGGAAAGGAGATGGCAAACTAGGGTTTAGGAAACAGCTATAATAATTTTGTTGGGAATAAATAAATATCAGTATCTTCATCGTTTTTGAACTGCTAATCTCCTTGATCCTTTGATAATAAAGAATGAAATAATGTTTTACTGTCTTTAGTTGATTAAGGCAGAGCATTTAGACTGTGATTGTTTTCGTATAAAGCACAAAAATATGTTGTATTAAAAAACCTTTATGAAAGAAATACAACAGGCTCACTGGTTAAATGACTTTTTTCCCTTTAAAAGTTAAACTAATTTTCATTCTCATTTTATGCACATGTTGAAGATAAGATTTTTGCAATTGCTCTAACACAAATACTGCTAACCTTCGTTACAGTAACATTGCTCTTTTCTTTGGAATAAATGAAGCCTCAAAACCAGTGAACCATTTCCTGCTATGTGTTGTTCTTGCAGTTTCATTACCTCCAGATCCACTGCCAGTTTGAAAGCTCCTGTGCATAAAGCATTGCCAAGCTTGAACGTATAATAAACCTTCTGTAATATTCTTGGAAACCAAAGACACTGAGCCCAGGGAGTGAAGTGTTTAATGTTTAAGTCAGGTATTGCAATTCTCCTAATCTCAAGAGATTCTAAATAACCATTGGCTGAATAAAGCTGTTTTCTGCTGACATTGAAATTTCACCCAAGTCTGTCAATATAAAAATGAGAGGCTCCAAAGTAGAAGGCAGGGTTTGCATTCACAGAAGAGTGAGAAAACTTGAGTGGTGTCATGACTGAGAACAAACACTCATAGGCTGTGGCCAGAAAGCACAAACCCAAGAGTTTTAGTGGGGAAAAAAAAATTGAGCATACATTTACATGAGACAGTTTTTTTCGGGGATAAATCTATGCTTTTGTGGTTCCTTTAAATCACTGAAAAACATTTTATTTTCTCACACAACCTTCCAGTCTGAGTAAAGGAAATTAGCGAATATAGAAATGTTTATCCTTGGTTGTTACAAGTCTCTGGCATCTATAGCAAATTTTCTTACTGTTATAATTTGCGTTCATTATGGCTCACAAGTAACTCTACTCACTAGTCAAGTAGGATCCAGCTCTCAGACCTTAGACCAGACATGGAAACACTGATCAAGCAAGCCTGGGTCCCTTCCTATTGCAAGAAAATATTAGGATTGAGGTTAAGGTCAAAGTTGAAGCTAGCAGGAGCGAGAGTTTAGATGTCCTGAAGACCCTAAATCATCGTCTGGCTTTTTTCCTGCCACTGCTGGGGCAGTAGTCAAAAAGGTACAAGTATACATAATACTCTTCTAGAAAAACCAGAAGTAAGAACATTTCAAATAATAGACATCATAAGGCCTGAGAAAATTCTCCTACAGAAATACCATTTTCCTTATTTCTTTTTTAAGACTGTCAAGGCAGTTTCAGAAGTCTAAGAAAACACATACCTGTTATTTGAATAACAGGATGCCTCACATATATGTTACTGGTCCTGGTAATATGTGTGGGATTTTCATGGCTGAACCGACCTCTGCCTGACTCAGTTTCCTGTTCTGTACAAAGGGAATAAATCAGAACTCCAGAGGTTTAGTGACAGACTTAGCTCCTGTTCTCCTATTCTTGCAAAGTAGCCTCAAGCACTGTTTCCCAAATCCACCCTGCTTCCCGAGAACACCTGAAGTTTCATTTCTGTCCACTGTGAACTGACCCCGAAGGTTGGTCGAGATACTGGCCCTTCCACTGTGAGTCACCTCTGCTTTCCTCTCCTCCTCCCACCGTCTACGTCCGAAGGTCCGAGTTGAAGCTGTTCAGGAACCAGCTGACAGTTAAAAGGAGTGGTGGCCTGTTGGAAGGTTGTTATTTTTCCCCACCCCCATCATTCTTCCTTTCCCTTTTCTTCCCTTCCTCAAATGGCTTGGCTGCTGCAGCGTGAGACAAATAGTTGAGCTGTCTGCTCTCTGCATGAGGTGAGGTGAGGAGGGAGCAGTGACCGCCAGGCACCAGATTGATGGTGTGTGGAAACCAGAGCCAGGGCTGCCAGCAGCCAAGTGCTTCTCCACGGGGATCCCACATAATACACTTTCCAGATTTCTGGGCCTCCATCCAGCCACACACTTCTGTGCCTGCAGCTCTCCCTTCATGAGGAAGGGGTGGAGGGGAAAGGATAGGGGCGAAGGCCTGTGTTTGCACTTGCTTACTTATTTACAACCTTAATAAATGTGTTTAACATATGTTACTTTAAGAAGCAGCCAGGGAGAGGAAGGCAATCTGACTATCTCTTTCCACAAAGCCTCCACTCATCCCCTTCTGGGGTGGATGATTAAAGTTAGATAAGGGCCAGTCTAAAAGCGTGATGTCTTCCAGGGCTGACAGCCACTGAGGTAGGCTTATGTGAACACAGTGAAAACACCACTGATAAAGTCTCCTCCACTGTCAGTCCTGCTGCCACAAGCAATTAGAATTCCTATCCTAGACCATCACCTCTGTGTATAACTGCTGCTGTCTGGAAACACAATGCTTCTGGAACATGCTTCACTTTGGAGCTCCAGAGAACTCTGCAGCTGGGAAAAGACTTACCTCCAAGGCCATAGGGGACTAGATTATGTCCCTAGGAATTAACTGAGAATATCACCTTTTCCAGCATCACCTGGTGTGGAATGCCTTTCTCTTCTCCAAAGTTCTTCAAATCAAAGCTAAAGTTGAAGCAGGCAAAATAAAAGTACAAGTCAATGAGAAGCAGTTGAGTGAATAGAGTCTTTTGAGAACAAATTGCATTTGTGCTCACAGGTGAATTTAAGCTATCGGTATAATCAAAAATACAGAGACATTACAAGCTCAAAATCATGTTTTAAAAAAGTGTCCCTACAGAGCTGAGGTCTTCTAGCTCAAGGTCTCTGACTCGACATATACATTTTTCTCACCTCTTCTGAGACACTATTAAAAGGACAACAGTAAATGAATTAAAAGTTATAAATCCATAATAACAAAAAGAAAAAGAAGGAATTCATGGTGAAGATAGAAAGTAGATAAAAGGATGGAAATGATTAAACCGAAATAAAATGCAAAATCTATAATGCAAGAGGTGGGGACTACATAGACAAGAAAACATGTTTAATGAGACATGCAGAGAACAGAGGGTGGGAGTGAAAACACGGTGAAATATTAAAGGATAAATTAATTCCTTTAAAATATAGAGGAAATCATAGATTCCCTATCGATTCCTGCCTCATCCCAACTTGTGCAGACCAGGAGTTTACCTCCAGGCAGCATATTGGAGAGTTGTTCTCTATAAAAACTGTCAAACAGTTTTGGAAACTAAGACACCTTAGATGGATAGTGTCATCCTAGAATAAAGCACTAATAATTCTGGCATCTTTGAGAACCTCAAGGGTAAGGCCAACTTCTTTCTCACTCATACTAAAGCAATTTTTTTTTAAACATCTTCAGGCTTCTTCTCTGTCATCCTCATCTCTCAATATAAAATATAAAACAACAATTAAAGATGACTAGATATTTGAAACAAGACTCCAGCATGAAAATAAAGACCTAGATAAAATTAACCTCAAAATAAGCAAGTATTCATGGAAATGAAAAGGACATTTTAAAAAATCAAGAAAACCCACCTCTACTCAGAAAAGTTTCAGTAAGTAATATGTGAAGGAAGAAAAGTCAACAGTAAGAAACAACCCAAAAAACTATAAGAAAAAAGAGTCAGGATTTGTTTTAAGGATGATTAATTAAAATCAATAGAACAACAACAAAAAGATCAATAGAACACTGGGAAAATAAAATGAGGACCTCTCCAAGAGCTTAAGCTAAAGGACATAAAGTGTTAATCCAGAAAATTTAATATCTGACTAGCTAGTTTTCAAGAAAAAAAAGTAGGGGAAAAAAAACAATTAAAAAATTATCAAAGAAATAATGGAAGAATTTCCCCAAATCTTAAATAGAACAGATTACTTTATGTTTTCATATTTAAAGGACACTTTAAGTGCCATTTAACAAGAATTTGTGAAAGACCTACACCTAGAACTATTATCAATTGTTAAAGTACTGACTATATCAAAACAAGATGCTAGAAAGTTTCACAGAGAAAAACAAAACAAAACATCTTTTAAAAGAAACAAGATCAGTCTTGCATCTAATTTTTTCATAAAAACAATATATCCTAGAAGATAGAGAACAGAATTTTTTAAATTATGGAGGAAGGGATATATTTAAGAAATTGAAATTATATTTTTAGCCAAAACATGCATCAAGCATGAGTATGAATAAGGTTTTTTTTTTAAGCTTTGTAAGTTTTATCTTACAAGCCTCCTCCATGAGGAAGGTTTTGAAGTTGTACACTAGCAAAACAAGGCTGGGAAACAAGAAAGAAAAAGATGTTGCATACAAGAAATGCTGGTCTTCCTTAAGAGTCCAATTAAAAAAATTATTAGCCATGCTGGAGACCTACAATTAATCTTTCCAAATTTGATCTAGAAGCCAGTTGCTTCTAAGAAGAATGTTTTCAATGTAAGAGAAGAGTATAGTACAAAAGAAGGTTAAAATTTGTAGGAACTTGGAAGAAGTTAGAAATAAATGTGGTATTGATTTTATCTCTCAATAAGAAAAAATAGAAGGCAATCTCAAATTCCAGGAAAAACAAAAACATGTCCAAGAAAAACATGATCTAAGTATGAAACAAAATAGAATGCGACTTAATATAAACAATTGATAGGCAAGAATGACAGGGAAATAATTTTCTTTGATATTAGAAATACCAGCTTTTGTGTGTGGCATAAGGCTCATAACAGCAGAACTGAAGAGAAGGAAGGGTAACAATAGCACACTGCTTCATCCTTGGTAAAAAATATTCACCTGATCATCATTATGTAAACATTTTATTGGCTGTCAACTTTTAGAATCAGGATGAAGGACTTAATTTTTGTTATAGAACAGAAATAGGATGTGACAGAATTTGGAAGTAGAACTTGAGTAGAGGAGAGGTTATATTCAGAAAATTAATGTTCTCATCTTAAAAAGCAGCATCTCAAAAGACACCATGGAGTGTTGATGAATTTTAAATGTACAAAATTATCCATAATTATCCATGTAGTTACAAAGGTATCCATTAAAGGAACTAAAATCAGTAATATAACAATCAAAATACAAAAGTAGAAGGAGGAATTATTGAGGTATTTGAATAAACAAAATTCTTATCTATTGGAACAGGAATGTATGAACATCAATAAATAGTGATATTTTTATAACTTGAAGATAATCACAAAATACTGATAACAGAAATATTTCAAAGTAATTGCATTTCCTATAAGAATCTGTTCTGTAATTAAGAGACTGGGCGAGGTGGTTACTCTTTTCTCATCCCTATTGTGTTGTTCCACTACACGGCATAAATTAATTTTTAGAAAATGTAACAAAACATAAGAAGTGTTTATGGATATGATTAAAATGTTTAATTTCAACATGACCAAGTCCACTGGTTTTATTCTCCACCTTCCACTCTCCCAACACTTACGATCAAAAGTGTTTAGAGTATTCAAATAAATATATGAAATTGAACATTTAGCCATATTAACAATACAAATTTGTTCAGCCACTTAATTTTTTTCTCTTGCTGACTTCACAGCTGTCAATTAGAAGGAGAAATCTCCCAACTATTCTAATATCAGCTTCCATATGGTTGATTTTTTTCATCTTTAATGACTCCTGAGGGAGGTAGTAGATTTTTTTAATCAAAATTGATTTCAGTATTTTGGTCATCTTATTAAGCACACACACAAGAAAGCCACAAAATCTATTTTCTTTCCATCACACCTTCCCTATTCTTAAAGTATTTTTGTCTCTTGAATAATATAATACTATTTACCTTTCCTTCTTCCATTCTAAGGAGTATCAGTAAAAATCATTCTTAAAGCATTTTTGTCTCTTGAATAATATAATACTATTTACCTTTCCTTCTTCCATTCTAAGGAGTAGCAGTAAAAATCAATGTCCACTACTGCAGTGGAACTTAAATGCCTTGTTGACAGGGCCTGGCATCATATCAATATATTAAGAAGGTAAAATTATTAAATATACAATAACCTTCATATTTTAAATCATAGCTTGTCCATTTATTCTCTGCTTTATTTGTTAACTACATTCCTGATCATTTGGGCTTGTCGTGAAAATTTTATTTTTATGCCCTTTAGCTAAGTCAAATTTGTATTTCTGGAATGTAGTTCATTAATTCTAAAACACTGTCAATTTTCAAAAGTGTTTTTGACATATCCTCGTGTTACGGGAAATTGTCTAGGGGAAAGCTAAAGGGAAAAAAACAGAAAACAGATACTTGGAGTGGATTTTTTAAAATTACTTATAATGGTTAATCATTTCAAAGTTTTAACACTTTCATCGAACAGGAAAGTGTGATTTTATCTAGACTATGATTTTTAGTTGCTCCACTATTTATTAAAAATGAGAAAAACATAAGGTATTCTAAGAGCTACTTGCTTTCTGTGTCAATTAAAAGAAAGCATTTTATTGTCCTAATTTAGAGTAGATAAGATTAATTTTTTAATGTACTGAAATGTATTATAATTTTGTTTCTTTGTTAAATGACTTATTAATGGGAACTGAACCTAAATCCTGAGTAGATTGAGAACATGTCAGTTGTTTTCCTGCCTTGAATTTTGAAAGTTAATTATTTTTGTTTCCCACTAGTTCTTTTTAAAACTGTTCTACTTCTTTCCATGATTATTTTACTGAGAACATTACACTTCATTTTAAAAGCCCTTGGGGGAAAAAGTCTTTTCTATAGGGATTATTTTAAATTTAGTACCGTATATTAATGGAAATGAAGAAACTGATTTGATGTAAGGATGAGAGGACAAAGTATGAGAAAACAGACTTTCAGTTTACAGTTATAACATATCTTGTTTAAATGATACTCAACTGCTGCCCTCTCTAACCTGGATTGTGGCAATCAACTTCTAAGTAGCTTTCCTACTGCCAGTGTGTTTTCAAACATGGCCCATCTACCTCACATTCTTATCAGTTAATTATCTATTTCACGAAAACTATTATGTCATACTCCTATGTAAAAATGTGTTAACTCCCAATGATAATGGCGCAAATTCCAATTTTCTTAGCAAAACTAACAAGGCCCTGTAGGGTCTGTACCCAACTGCCTCCGATGTCATTGCCTTTTCCACTCACACCAGATTTCTCTAGAGACCTGTTTGTGCTTTCTCCTTTTTCTAACCGTACACTCACTCACTGCTTAGCACAAGGCAATCTGCCTTCCACATTTATTATTGTACTGAAATGTCACCGATGACACTTTTCCTTCCTAAAGCACTTTCTTCTGCTGCTTTTATTGACACAACTTCTGCCTGGTGTTTCCCTGTCTCCTTTGATGCTCCCTCACTGTCTCCCTTGGGTTGATTCAGTTGCAAGCAACCATTTAAAGGTCGGCAGCTCCTCAAAGCTTAGGGCTCAGCCTTCTCTTCTGGTCTCTGATCTCTTCCTAGGTGATTGTATCCACATCTACAGAACAATGACCATGTACATACAGTTGACTCAGAAATCAGCATCTACACACTAGGCCATTGCACTGGGCCCTGGACCCTATGATCAAACTGCCCACTTGACACATGTCCTTGAATGTTGCAGAAGATCCTCAAAATCAACTTGTCCACAACCTAAATCATAAACTCATTCCAAAGCCTAGTCTATTTAATATAAGTTGCTACTTGCTATCCTGTTTTGAGAAGCAAAATGCTTTAGAGCACGGCTCGATACTTTTCCCTCATCACCCCCTACTGCCTTAACCAGTAAATTAAGGATTTAGTTATCATTCATAATTATCTATCCAGGGATTCTCAAGCTGCAAGTCCCAAGTTTTGTTTTTTATTTATTTATTTATTTATTTATTTATTTTTGGCTGTGTTGGGTCTGCGTTTCTGTGTGCGGGCTTTCTCCAGTTGCGGTGAGCGGGGGCCACTCTTCATTGCGGTGCACGGGCCTGTCACCGTTGCGGCCTCTCCCGCTGCAGAGCACAGGCTCCAGATGTGCAGGCTCAGTAGTTGTGGCTCATGGGCCCAGCTGCTCCGCGGCATGTGGGATCTTCCCAGACCAGGGCTCGAACCCGTGTTCCCCTGCATTGGCAGGCAGATTCTCAACCACTGCGCCACCAGGGAAGCCAAGTTTTGATATAAGTTAAAAGGGTCAGGACCATCATTTTTTTTTCTTTTAATGAAAAGGAATATAGTAAACTAAAGCTGAAAGAAATGAGTGTCAATTTTAAGTCACAAATATGTATTTTCATTATAGACTTACATGTGCATGCACACACTGGGTTGAAATGTAATAAAATATTTCTTATTCTAGACCATGGTCAAAATTTTGTTTCCTCTTCTGCTTTCCACACCTCTATCCACCACCACCATTCTAGTCCAAGTTACCAACAGATCCCTCATGGACCAATAAAATAACCTAATGGATTTACACTATAATCTTAGCACAGTGCCTTGGGACATAAGAGCCACTCCATTAATATGAATGAATGGCTCTAACTTTACCTTTTCAGTTTCACATCCTACTGGTCTCGTTCACAAGCTGTAGTACTTAATCACATCCAACTTCTCTCCATTCTGTAAATATGTGTGTCACGAGGTGTTACGGGGCGAGGGGGAGCAGGAGTGGGCTCTTGTCTAACACTTGGAAATGAATTGTCCTAGGAGACACACGTACTGATATAAGGCAAAAGACTTTATTGAAAGGGGGTGCTCTAGGGGAGAACAGCAGGGTAAGGGAACCCAGGAGGACTGCTCTGCCTCGTGGCTCCCAGTCTCAGGTTTTATGGTGATGGGGTTAGTTTCTGGTTTGTCTCTGGCCAATCATCTTGCTCGTGCCCATATTTGGTCCAATTCAGGGCCCTTCCTGGCACACACATCTCTCAGTCAAGTTGGTTTCCAATGTGAGGGTTTCTGGGAGGTTGGCCCCTCCTGAATTTCTCCAGTCGGTTTTGGTGGCAGCTTGTCAGTGCCGTGTTCCTTATTGGGACCTCCTGTTGTGAGACGACGCATGCCAGCGTGCCTGGCCAGGGCAGGCGGTCTCAATCGAGAGGTCACGAACAAACATACTCATCTATGCCATGCGTTTTCTCCATTTTATTTTATTTTTATTGTATTTATTTGCTTAGAGTGAAAGCAGATTTATTCAGGGAGATACACATTCCATAGACAGAGTGTGGGCCATCTCAGAAGGTGAGAGGCCCCAGGGTACAATTCACAGTCTAACAAGTGGGAGGATTATTCCAACTATTTTGGGGAAGGGGAGGGGATTTCCAGGAACTGTCATGGCGGCTGTGGGCGTGTCATTTAGATACTAATGTATTATAATACGATAAGTGTATTATGAGGCTCAAGCTTTTGTGTAAGTTGAATCTTCCGCCATCTTCAGCTGTTTCCCGCATTTTATTTCTTTTTAATTTATTTTTACGTATTTATTTTTGGCTGCCTTGGGTCTTCATTGCAGTGCATGGGCTTCTCACTGTGGTGGCTTCTCTTGTTGCAGAGCACGGGCTCTAGGCTCAAGGGCTTCAGTAGTTGTGGCTCGTGGGCTCTAGCGTGCAGGCTCAGTAGTTGTGGCATGTGGGCTCAGTAGTTGTGGCACGTGGGCTCTAGGCGCAAGGGCTTCAGTAGTTGTGGCACGTGGGCTTAGCTGCTCCACAGCATGCGGGATCTTCCCAGACCAGGGTTCGAACCCCTGTCCCCTGCATTGGCAGATGGATTCTTAACAACTGCACCACCAGGGGAGCCCTGTTTCCTGCATTTTAAATGCCAGGTTCCCCTCATACACAACTGAAAATCTGTGAGGGCAAAGTCCAAGCTGGTCCTGCTCAGCAGTGTATCTGGTGAGTCACGCAATAACTCGCAGATAATAAATGCTTCATACATAGCTTTTGAATGAGTGTAGGTATGAATAAATATATGAATAAAATGGTGTTAGAAAGTTGAAACATTTGAAGGGAGTCAAAACTGTTTACTTGACAACACAAACAGCTGGTGGTTTGAAAGTCAAAATAGTTTGTAGGTCTTGCTATGTCTACATCTAAAATTTAAAATTCATGCTTCTTTTGAAAAATCAAACTGATTTGCTAAATAACTCAATGGAAAATCTTAGAAATGTACAAAATACTTGCTCGTATGATTTTATAAACTGTTTTATGCCAAATTCTTAATACTTTTTGCTTTCTCAGTACAATGAGATGTGTGTCTTATTTAAAAGCGTTTTGTTTCGCCATTAAAATATATTTCCATTTTACCTATATTCTGCCTTTCAAAACCATTACATTAACCTTTACTTTTTAATAAATTTTAATACTAAGGTTGAGAAACATAACTTGAACACTGGAAGCACATAGTATTCTAGATGTTATGATTTTACTGCATAAAAGAAAGAATAACCTATCCCAAACAATTTTACTTTTAGTCTAGTTCTAAGCAATTTTCCTGGATTGCAATGAGTAAGGGTTTGAAGACACATAAGGCCAGTTTGAAGTAACTTAAACTTCATGGATTTAAGACTTTGAATTAGCTTCAAATCTTCCCAGAGTAAAATATGCTTTTTTTTTTTACTCTTTCAAAAATTGCTTTATATTTTTAATTTTTTTTTCTTTGCAGGTAGGTGTATCAAGGTACATTTAATTTTAAAAATAACTATAAAAATTTGAGAAATATTTCTGAACATGAATTAGCTCTTACAAAATGATTTTGCAAGTTAGTTGTAAGTAAAGAATATATATTTATATATATATAAATGTATAATTTTCCTTACACTCTATATGGATTTAAGAATTTATATATTACATTATATATCATGTATTGACAGTGCTCTTATCATCTTAAGAAGTCTACAAGAGACTGAAGAATAAAAGAATCTACTTGTACAAAACTGATAACTTTCAATGTGTCTGTTTTGTCTTTGTACCTGTTCTTGAGTGCATAAAACAGTAGTGATTCTAGCTTAAGTGAACAATAGTAATTCAAGAACATTAGGCTCTCTTTAATACATGCAAATGTATGGACTGTTTGTTTAGCATGGCTCAATTCAGCAATTTGGTCAAACGTGTTTCCAACTTCTGTGCTTGATCCATTTGTGTCTACATTCTGCTATATCCCAAGTGCCCTCAGTTTTATTATTTGCTTTGATTTTGTTTTTTAAATAAAATTCTGACCACTACACTCCCTTTTAAATTATCCAGTGGCTCCCTAAAGCTTCCAGGATCATGTCCGAGTTTCTTACATGATATGTAAAGTTTTTAACCATATGGCCCCAATTTTTTTTTTTTTTTTTAAGATAGGGACCGACACTTTTCCCAAGCCCCCAGCTGTTCCCTTTCTCCCTGCTGCTCCCACATTTTGCATAGCGAACGCCTTCTTTTTTTTTAAATGTAGCTTTTAAAAATTTATTTATTTATTTATTTATGGCTGTGTTGGGTCTTCGTTTCGGTGCGAGGGCTTTCTCTAGTTGTGGCAAGTGGGGGCCACTCTTCATCGTGGTGCACGGGCCTCTCACTATCGCGGCCTCTCTTATTGCGGAGCACAGGCTCCAGACGCGCAGGCTCAGTAATTGTGGCTCACAGGCCCAGCTGCTCCGCGGCATGTGGGATCTTCCCAGACCAGGGCTGGAACCCGTGTCCCCTGCATTGGCAGACAGATTCTCAACCACTGTGCCACCAGGGAAGCCCGGCCCCAATTTTTTATTCCAAATTTTTCTCTCACTAATCCTTGTCATACATTCTGTGTTCCTTTCAACCCAAATCCTGTTTATCTCCTAAAACAGTTCTACCTCTTTGCCTTTGCGCATGGTCTTTGTGGAATGCCCTCCTCTTTTCCACAGGATGCACCCAGCCTAATCCTCCAGGGTTAGTAGTTATGGTTCTTCTCTCTGGACCTTTTCTGTTTGTCTCCAGCAGTCAGGCTCAGTGGTTAGGAGCTCTTCGTGTGTTCTCCACAGCACTGTTTCAGATCCTTTATAGCATTGTCACTGCATTATATGGTATTCATTGGATTGCATCACATGACAGTGTTATTCTTTTTCTGCTGCAAATTCCTTGTGGGTAGAGAATTTGCTTTATTCATTTTATATCTAAAATATTCTATTTCTTATATAACGAGCAATGAATCTTTAGTGAATTGAATGATGTGTGAGAGAGTAAGAAGAAAAAAATTGGACTTGAAGATTACACAGTAATATATCTTATTTCTTACCATTTTCATAGCTTCTGCCTATATTTTATTGATAACCGGGCCTTGAATATACATGACTAGATAATATGTGTCTGACATCTTGGGGAGGCTTGTAACAAATTAATCTTCTAATTGTTTGTTTATATTGTTCTATTTGATCATCACAACTTAGTCTCCAACATGGAAAAGACAAGGAATTTCATCTACATGACAAATGAATAAACAGGAGATAAATGGGATGTGTTAATAATGGGATTTGTTAATACTCTGTTAAAAACATGATAAATTTTTACTCTCTGTGATAGTAACAAAATGAAATAAGTTGTATTCCTAGGGCTTACTTATAAATTAAACACATTATTACCACTTTATTTCCTTATCTCATCTCTAAGAAAAATGTGTTACTTTAAAATGATCTATCAGTATAATTTTATATTGCAAGAACAATAAAATTATTCTTAAGGCAAATAGGGGTTTCATTGTAATGGCAACTGTAAAAACGGTTTCTCATTCACTGCAGGGTGTGTGGCACAGACCTTTAATAGAGCCAGTGTCACTAAGAAGTTGAAAATACAGTACTATAAAGTCAGTGGAAATCAAAGAAACAAAAGTGTCCATCCTCTTTTCTTTGTCTAACATGTTTGGATATTAGTATTGAAAAAGCTCTGTAACAAGTTGCAAATTATGTGTGAAACGAATCAGCTCTGCTCAGCATATAAGTAGAGAGTATAAAGTTACTTATGCAAATATAGTTCTGCTGTGTTAATTGCTATAGGACCCAGATCACATATGGCAGAAGGATAACCAAATTTAGGTGACTGATACACTGATGTCACATTGAACTCCCTCCAAATGTCCCTATGAGATAAGAATTGTTATTACTGCCAATTTTAAAGATGAGGAAATTGAGCAGAAGACCTAAATAACATGGCTAAGCTAGTAAGAGGCAACGTCGGGGTCACCCCTCAGCGTGCTGTCCCTAGATCCTGTCCTCTTCACCACTATTCCACCCAGCTTCTGACCACCTCTACGAGTTCTCATGATGCGTGCGCGGGTCACGGGTGCAGTGGGTGGCGACGCATCACATCGCTGCACTGACACCTATGGTACACTAACAAAGTGGCTGTGGGAAATACCAGTGTCCTTAAATAGATGAACCCTGCTGGGACCCCCTTAGAGCAGATACCCCCTGTCTGCAGAGAGCAGAGAGCAGACAGCCCTACCTCACACCAAGTCCTAGAGCCTCTAAGAAGACTGTTCGCTGTTGCTCTGGTGGGCCAGCTCTTAAACACACACAGTTTGTACACCCTACAAAGGGGATTTTTCTCATTTCATAGAATCTATGTTACTCAGATCATCCCGAGTAACCCTCAGAGTTGATGACAATCTGTCTGTCTACTCACACGTCCCTGGAGAGACAGAAAGACACTTATTTTGCATATATCGTTAAGACGTTTCTTTTCCTCTCTCTAGCCCTCTTTGTAGCCCACTGAGCCGAGAGGAACTGCCCTGAGCCCTTTCCTGCTTATAGTTTTCTTCCTAAGCAGTGCCTGTCCTCATGGTCTTATCTAGAGTCTTCCCTCTTTCTGTCACCCAATATCACTTGTTCTGCTAAATACCAAGAAAAAGAAAGACAAAAGTCTTGAAACTTGCCATGTGCTAAGTAATTTCACATACTTTAAGGAATCCAAATATTGGGGAGCTTCTTGATTAACTCACATAGTACACTAGGGGGCAGAGCCAAATAGGAATTCAGGCCAAGCTAACCCCAAAGCCCATTTGCTTTCCACGGTCCCACTAGAAATCATCCTTTAAAGGAGGGAACTTATGTAAAAATATGAAATATTTATAGGTCACATTTATTTTTCCTATTAAAAATGGAAATCATTCCATTATATTTAATAGGGAAAACTATATATTCCTTCAGCTTAGATTTATTCCTTTTATGGAATAAAATTATGTGTATTAGATAACTGACACTGTTTTTTAGCCTCTAGCATGTAAATAGCTGAAATTATTTAATATATTACAACTCAAAGTCTGTTTTCTTATCTTTTATTTCTCATCTTTGTATAGTAAGTTTGTAAAGTGTCCTCTTCATTTTTAGAAAAAAAGAAAAAAAGACCCTCAAGATAATTCCTGCTATGTTATAGAAGATGAATTTGAAGCAAAACATTGGAAATTACTTACTGAAGTTGAAGTTGCAGAGCAGTGACTGAAGGTAGGTGGTGGCATCCATTACCACATTCACCAAACAATTGCAGAGCGAGCCACCCCACTGGATGTGGATATAAGGAGATGGTAAAGATGCGGTGCTTGTCCTTCCTCTATGAAAGTCCTTTCCTTTCTCTTGGCTATAGAACCACCTCTCTTTTGGAGTTAAACAGGGGAAAAGAGAAGCCTAGAGAAGCCCCACACTGAAATTTTCTCGCAAAGGTCTCTAGGTGTTCCAAACAGCAATCTGCTGTGTTGAGTTGGCTCCTGGGGCCTTGAGGTGCCAACCTAATGCAGGTGTATTGAACAGAGAAGCCTTACTCCCCAACTCTTAGAATGAACACCTTCCAAACCCATGAGCTTGAGTCTGTGGCTTAAGTTGCTCAGTAAATGCATGGGCCTACAGACATATATCATGCTTTCCTATACTATGCTAATTAGATAGTGAATTCAAGTTAATATGCTAATGACCAACAAGAACTTAAGGTTCCATGGTGTTCAAATAATGTTCACATTTATACAGGGGCTTCTGCCTAAGTTCAAAAGAACAAATAATGTAGAGGTTGTACAGGAGGCCAGGCTTAAAGTAACTTTGTCATTTTCAGCTTTATATACATTTAATGCAAGAGTTGATTATAGGAGGTGATGGTATCCATGTGTGAACAATATTCAATATTATAGCCACACAAACACACTCAGGCATACAGACTTCTTATAGTAATTAACTCAAAGCTCCCAATATGTTCAATCTCCTATAAAATAGGAGATTGATTGATCAAAATACTCATATATATGAATCAGAGGTAAGTATATAAGTGGTAGTAATCTAAGTGATGTTGGAAGTAATAATTGCTATTATTATTATGTTATTAGAAATGCTTCCTCTTTAAAGACTATATAAAAGGATGCTATAATTTTGTGTGTGTGGTTTTTCTTTTAAGTCAAGGATCTTCTTCAGCATAGTGATATATAGACCTCAATGGTTAAATTATGGTGTTTCACATGGTTGGATATATATCACAGGGAGGGTGGGGAAGATCCATGAAGTTGTAATGCTAACCAATAATATTTGTGTTACATTATCACTTTAATATGGTTTTATTCACAGTTCTTTTACAATATGTTCAAAAATATTTCAAGCAGGCTGAAAAATATAAGTAGGCAACAATATAAAAATTATTCAGATTTGTCCAATTTCAATGTTATTTTTTGTGATTTCAAACTTTACATGTAATATCTTAGAAAGTGGAATACACAGATATTATACTGGAAATATCATAAAATATGGTCCCTGCCCTGAGGTTCTTAGTGCTTTAGTTTGAGAGAAATATGCATAAAAGAGAAGGCTATGGAATTCAGTGTGATAGGAATACAGAATAATATTAGAAGCATGTGCTAAGTGTAGAGGTGAAGCAAGTGGGATACAATCTACTCTCCTCCATCAACAATGAAGAGTAACCATCATTCCTCCCCAGCTCAATCTGTGTTCAACTCCCAGCAGTTTCTACCCTCTGAGAAAAAAGATTGCATTTGACACGTTCTAAAATCCATACTCTCCAGCAACATCAGATATCCTTCACTGTCCCTTCACACTAACTTGAAATTTGTATGCTGCTGAAGCCCCTTCTTCCACATTTGTCTGTGTTTTCAGATTGACCTGTTGTACTTTCCATTAAGTACCTACCGGCAATTTTATTGTTCTACTGTTAGGGCCATTTGAGGCACCGAGTCCTTTATGCTGCTTTTACTTCATAGATGATGATACTGAATGGTGTCGTAGCTGTTGGTAGTTTGTATTTTTAGGTTCAGGAGAAATTCTTGTCACCTGGGTTTTTTGTAGATGTTATTTACAGGTGTTTCTTTCTGTCATTACTCTTACTCTGTTACTGTTCATCAGCGTCCCATAATCCTTCATTTAATTTTTTTTTTAATTCATTTAATTCTAAGGTTAGATGTACACATTTGGTCAAAGCTGTTTACCAGTCTAGGAGCAGAAGTTTTTAAGTGTCTTACTGTTTTCTCTGTAGGCAACAATTAGAAATTGACATCATTCCCACAAGGAAAAATATAACTTTTTAAAAAGAATATTTTATACAATTTTGTAGTGTAACTACAACTAAATAGACCATTTAATCATTTTAATCCAACAAAAAACATTTTAAGAAAAATAACAAAAGGAAAAAAATGGAGGTAGATTATGCTTTGCAGTGATAAGGCATTTCTTCTGGGAACCTAAACACTTTAAAATAAATTCAGTTAAATGTCGAAAAATTATGCATTATAGCCTGAAAATAAAAATCTACGGTACTACAAAATTCATGATCCTTTACACGCCCAACATAAAACCTTGGCATCGGCTGCCATGGTTGCAACCTAAGTCATACTTTCAAACTAGCCATATAAGTTATAAATAGACTCTCATAAAAACACAGCATTTTTTTTAGTGACCAGAAAACGAAAACCTAACTCTCTTCAATTCACCTCTATCCGTTTTCTCTTAATTTTATTAATGGCCCGAAGTGGGGATTAATGGAAAGTATAGCGTGGCTCCGTGACGGCCACAGACATTTGTTTTCTATGAAGTTAATTCATTTTCCAACAATAACAGAGCATTTTCCAATAGTGGAGTGGGAAAACAGAGGGCTTCTTTATATTCAAGCAGGATCTTTAGGTCTGTGCTCCTTTTAGATATCACTGAAATTAATATTGCCTGACAGCTTTAAGACTTGAGTGCTGATTAAGCTAGACAAGTGGTGGAAATAACAATGAGTTGTTCTTTATGGATAATTGGAACTGTGGTAACTTTTTCACTTGACATTCAGCATAGCCTGTTGGATGGAGAGTAACCGGGAATGGAATATTTGATCTCTTTGAGGAAAGTATAGTATTTTATTCACTTTTAAATGCTCAATACCTAACAAAAAGCCTGGCACAGAATAAAAGCTAAAAATATTTGTTGCATTCGGACTGAATAAGTAGATGAATGAGTGCATGAACTAATAAATAGAATTCACTTTTCACAAAGGAAACATTATCCTCTTCATCTATCCAGATATTGAACATAGTCCTTGGCAACTTGCTATCTGATATCCAGTATGCGATCACTTAAAGTGGAGTAGTCTGCTTTGAGAATGCTGAATTTTGTGGTTAGAATGAACATAACGCCTGTAAGGCACGGTGCCACGAATAAAACAGAAAACAATAATGTGGAAAAATATTTTTCCCCCGAATGTTTCCTGTGCCCACATTCTATTTTAAAACATGATTGATGACCAATTTTGCTGAAGAAAGCTTAAAATAGAGAATTTGACAATTCAGCTCCTCGTATTTCTTTCCAACAGATGGCTGCCTTTCTGTTTGGAGTACCGTCATTTCTTCTTTGTCCGATGAAATGCAATGGAAGAAGAGATTAGATTTCTCTTCCTTTCTCTTGATTTTTAGTACTGCAAAATTACTAAAGAAAAATTCAACACATAGGGAAAATTTGTTCAAAAAGAATAATAACACTATGTTGCAGTTTAATTAGGGCCATACTCCTTTGAGAATGGCAAGCCAATATTCTGCATTTATAAGCAGCTTTGTACAAATCCAAATGACCTGGAGGCGAAGACTACATGAATTAATTACATTCACTAAATATGCCAAATCTCAGTTTTGTCCAAAGGTTCAAATACCTCACAAAAGCTGTCAAAAAGTCACAAGACATTGTAAATCTAAAATCTTATTTTTTGTTCACATTGTGAGCTAGAAATACTAACTGGCACCAAAAAATACAAAAAAATTAACAAGAAAAGAAGACAAAAAAATAAGTAGATTATTTTATCTGAGTAGCAAATAAGCTAGCTACACACAGGTGTGAAGTTTATTTTCCAATGGGTAAAAATTTTAACATTAAATTCTAATGGAAAGATAAATAGTTTGTTCATGCTTTAAACTATATCAAAAAAAAAAGACCAACATCCATAGCAACAGCAATAACCAAAGAGGTTAACATTTAACCTACATAATTTCACACTGTTTTAGATTTTCAAAAAATTTTTTGCTAATGTTCCCCTAAATGCCTATTTTATGTATTCAGCCATGTCAGAAATTTACTTATTTATTTTTAATTTTTTTTCAATACCACAATAAGTTTAGTGAACATCCATCAACTCATATAGATACAAAACTAAAGAAGTTTAGAAAATTGTTTTTGCTTGTGATGAGAACTCAGGATTTACTCTTTTAACAAATTGCATATATAACATACAGCAGTGTTAATTATGTTTATCATGTTGTACATTACATACCTAGTACCTATTTATCTTATAACTGGAAGTTTGTACTTTTTGACTGCCTTCAACCAATTCCCCCTCCCCCAACTCCTGTCTCTGGTAACCACAAATTTGATCTTTTTTCCTATGAGTTTGTTGGTTTGTTTCTGAAATATAATTGACCTACAACACTGTTAGTTTCTGTTACATTTGATATTTCTATACAATTCAAAATGATCACCATGATAAGTCTAGTTACCATCTGTTACCATACAAAGATACTACATAATTATTGACTATATTCTTCACACTGTACATTTCATACTTGTAACATTTATTTTGCAGCTGGAAGTTTATACCTCTTAATCTCCCTCATCTATTTCTCTCCCCCCAACTCCCTCCCCTCTGTCAACCATTATTGTCATAGATACAGAGAATCTGTAACTGTTTCTCTTCTTTTATGTTTTGTTCATTTGTTTTTCTAGATTCCACATGTAAGTGAAATCATATAGTATTTGTCTTTATCTGTCTGACTTATTTCACTTAGAATAATACACTCTAGGTCAATCCATGATGTCATAAATGAGAAGATTTTATTCTTTTTTATGTCATGTCATATATATATCACATTTTCTTTATCCATTCCGTATCTTGACTATTGTAAATAATGATGCAATGAACATGGGAGTGTATATATCTTTTCTAATTAGGATTTTAATTTTCTTCAGATAAATACCCAGGAGTGGAATTGCTGTATCATATGGTAGTTCTATTTTGAATTTTTTGAGGAACTTCCGTATTCTTTTCCATAGTTGCTATACCAGTTTACATTCCCACCAACAGTGTCCAAGGGTTCCTTTTTCTCCATATCTTCACCAACACTTATTATTTGTTGTCTTTTTGTTAATAGCCATTCTGACATGTGTGAAGTGGTATCTCATTGTGGTTTTGATTTGCATTTCCCTGATGATTCGTGATGTTGAGCATCTTTCATGTGCCTGTTCACCATATGTATGTCTTCTTTTAAAAAAATGTCTCTATGTGTGTGTGTGTGTGTGTGTGTGTATATACATATATATATATACACATATATCTGAAAACAAAAAAAAATTCAAAAAGATATATGCACCCCAATATTCATAGCAGCATTATTTACAATAGCCAAGATATGAAAGCAACTAAAGTGTCAATAAACAGATGAATGGATATAGAAGAAGTGGTATATATATATGGAATATTACTCAGCCATACAAAAAATGAAATTTTGCCATTTGCACCAACATGGATGGACCTGGATGGTATTATGCTTGGCAAGATAAATCAGACAGAGGAAGACAAATACTGTATGTTATCACTTATATATGGAACATAAACAATAAAACGAATGAATATAACAAAACAGAAAAAGACTCACAGATATAGAGAACAAACTAGTGGTTACCAGTGAGAAGAGGTAAAGGAGGGGCAAGATAGGAGTAGGAGAGCAATAGGTATGAACTACTATGTATAAAATGAATAAGCCACAAAAATATATTGTACAGCACACAGAATATAGTCAATATTTTATAATAACTTTAAATGGAGTATAATCTATAAAAATATTGAATTACTATGCTGTATACCTGAAACTATAATATATTGTAAATCAACTATACTTCAGTAAAAAAAAAAAAATTCAATCTAGTTTAAATGTGGAAAAAAATTGGAAAGAAAGAAATAAAACTGTTACTGTTTGCAGTTGACATGATATTATGAAAATCCTATAGACGCCACAGAAAAAACTCCTAGAACTCAATGAATTTGGTAAAGTTTCAGGACACAAAATTAATATACAGAAATCTGTTGCATTTCTATATACTAACAATGAAATGTCAACTTGCAACAGCAATTAATTGGAACAAATTCATACTTTAACATCTCCTTGAGGTGATTATGATTCCCATAACTCTAAAAGGGCCTCTGTCAAATAATTAGAATAAAATATTTTGCCTGACACCAAAACCTGGATCACTCCTCTTACAGTCAATTATACGTGCTAAATAAACTGTTTTTCCTTTTGAATTGGTCTGGGAGTACATCAGACCACTATTTTCAAAGTGGGTAATAGTAAAAGTGTCACTTTCTCACTTTTTTTGATCTCTCATGTTTGTAATCTGAAGCTGGTATCATGCCTTGTACATGAGACATATTCATTAAATTTCTGTTGAATTGAACTGCTTACAAAATATAATCCCAAGATGTTTTTATGCAATGGATTATTTTACCATAAGCATTTTTTTCTCTCTTCTCCGCAGGGTAAGATAAGACAGAAAGTAATTCATATCCAGATGATAAACATGTATAAATTGTATGTTTTGTGTTTAGTATGAAGGAGAAATCTTCTTCATCATTATCAAATGTTGCAAACAAAGTAACAAAGTTTTCTGAAAGGTTTTAAGAGAAAATTTTCAGTTAAGTAGAAAACTTCATATCAAAATATTATGATATATTTTTAAGTTCCCTTTTCTGTTAAAAGAGAAAGGTCAACAGGTCAAGAGAGAGTGAAAATTCATATTTTAAATTCTTCTCTATGCTCCAAACACATCAGATTGATACACAGAATATTTTTAAAGTAAATGACATAGAACAAGTAAAAATAAGATTAATATCACCTTGGATCAAGTGTTACATAGGGAGAAGGGGGCATTAACTATCAGCTAATTAAAAACAAGTAGAGAATGTTAAAAACTAGACTCCTTGCAAAGACATATGCATCCCCATGTTCATTGCAGCATTATTTACAATAACCAAGATATGGAAACAATCTAAGTGTTCATCACTAGATGAATGGATAAAGAAAATGTGCTGTATATATATATATATATATATATATATATATAGATATATATATATATATGTATACACACACACATATATATACACAATGGTATATTATTTGGCCATAAAAAGGATGAAATCTATGTTGTCATTTGCAACAACATGGATGGATCTTGAGGGCATTATGCTAAGTAAAATAAGACAAATATCATTATAATCTCAATTATGTGTAGAATCTAAAAACAAAACAAAAACGAAAAACAACAAATAAAAAAACAAAGTCATAGATACAGAAAACAGATTAGTTGGCACCAGAGGCAGGGGGTTGGAAGTGGGTGAAATGGATGGAGTCAAAAGGTACAAACTTCCAGTTATAAAATAAATGTCATGAGGATATAATGTACAGCATGGTGACTGTAGTTAATAATACTGTATTGCATATTTGAAAGTTGCTAAAAGAATAGATTTTTATTTATTTATTTATTTATTTATTTTTGGCTGTGTTGGGTCTTCATTGCTGCACATGGGTTTTCTCTACTTGTGGCAAGCGGGGGCTACTCTTCCTTGCGGTGCACATGCTTCTCATTGCAGTGGCTTCTCTTGTTGTGGAGCATGGGCTCTAGGCACATGGGCTTCAGTAGTTGTGGCACACGGGCTCAGTAGTTGTGGCACACGGTCTTAGTTGCTCCGTGGCATGTGGGATCTTCCCAGACCAGGGTTTGAGCCCGCATCCCCTGCATTGGCAGGCATATTCTTAACCACTGTGCCACCAGGGAAGCCGCAAGAATAGATCTTAAAAGTTTTCATCACAAGAAAAAAATTCTGTAACTATGTGAGCTGATGGATATTAATTAGACTTACTGTGGTGATCATTTCACAATATATACAAATATCAAATTATTATGTTGTACACATGAAACTAATATAATGTGGTATGCCAATTACACCTCAATAAAAAAATTGACTCTTAAATGGGCTAATAAGGCCAAAAGTACCCTGTTTGTGGTGGAGAACTAAGAAAAATCTACTACATAAGATAAGGAGTTTCAGTCAACCTTTCCAGACCTTGAAAAAAATACATTTTGTATGTGATTTCTCCTCTGCACTGTAGGGTTTATAAAGCTGTGAGAGAAAGAAATGAGATAAGCACCCAAGACTTGGGCATTCACCTTCCATGCTCAATAATTGTACTGTGACTTTCCCTAAGTATCTGCTGGACAGAAACCCCAAGGTCCTGTCCTGGCCCGGTTCTGAGCTCTAAGTGGCCAGGTGGAGTAAATAATATCCTTATCAGGAAAGGTGAATTCAGAGAGAATGTGAGGACTTCCACACAAAAGCACTTTAACTAAAATTGTAAAGTGCCATGATAGATGCTAACACTAAAGAAAATCAGCAAATAGAAGAATCTTTTCTCATTACATGCAATTAATTGAGTAATCTGAAAATTACTTTAAAATAAATATTATACATACACAGACATAAGGAGACACCAATGAAAAGATGGAGTGTCTTGACCAACCTGAATATCTAAATTTTAAAAGTTATTGAAAAAAAGTGTACTTATAATCAATCTATTAATTAATTTACACATGAATATTTAAAATCACATATTACACAAATACATTAATTTGGAAATATTACATTTTCACTCATATTAGCTAAAATGATTTAATACAAATTTGTCACATGTGTCTTCAAATATATAACAAAATAGAGTTTTGTCTACTTGGAAATATAAATGATGAAGCATGTAGATAAAAGTCAACTATTCAATTATAAAATTTATTTAATTTAGTTACATGTAAATATTCACGTTGCATATTATATAAAATAATAATTGAAAATAGTCCTCTTTCCACTCATATTTCACAAAACAAATGTTCTCCAATGTCTCACATGCTTTTTTAACATCTCTTTTCTCATTGACTTAAAGCCAGTTATCACTATTAAACAGTTTTACCTAGCCCATCATCTTCAGTTATATCTTCATTATTTGAAATACAGTACATTTCTATTACTGTATAATCTTATTCCTAAAAATTGTACCCTGAGTCACGGGTACTCATTCCCAACACACTAGCAGTTTGTTGTTTTTAATGTCATATAGGTCTTTACTTGTGATTTATGTAACATAAAAAAATCAGCATATTCTTTTTATGTGGATCTTAAAAGTTTTCCAGCTCTTCTTCATTGGTAATAGTATCATTATGATTTCATCACATATATATGTGTAATGTTTTTAGTCTAATATTCTTCTCCCTTATAAAAGATGTTAGACTTTATTAAAAACTTGACAATATGGTAGACACCCAAACCAAAATGCACTGCTACCAAATGCTTAGGTGGTAAACAAACTACACTAAGCATATATTTAAATATCTGGGGGGCAATCACAATTAGGGGAAATCTTAAGAGCCAAACTAGCTGAAACCACAAAAGAAGATCTGGGATTCCTGAAATGGCTATATTCTCAGTGAAGCCTGAGTGAGAAAAAAAATCTCCCTCTATACAAAGAGGAGTAACAGGAACCAGGCTTTCTCTGATCTATCTTAGAGCAAATACTACCATTAATATTACCACTAATATGACTGAAACGAATGACTATGAGCACCACTTCTACCCCAGTATGATTGTCTATGCTACCAGCCTAATACTACAGTAAGTACTACTACTAATATATTGTCATAATCATAATCATATGTATAAGCAGAAGTATAGAACACATAGGAAACAAGCCATTATAAGTGAGAGTCAACAGAGAATGCAACAACAAACTTAGTCACTCTGCTCATGACTTCTGATAATGAGATGATCAGGTAGAATTTAAGATAGTTATGTATGAAACATATGTTTCTTAAAAATATTTTTTCTGAAAAAATACCAAAGGGGTGATAAAAAGAAATATAAAACAGACCAAGCAGATGTTTTTCAGCTGTATTGAGGTATAGCTGACAAATAAAATTGTATATTTTTAAAGCGTACTTGAGATGATTTGATATATGTATACTTCGCGTAATGATTACCACAAAAGATTAACACATCCACATCTCTTATCGATACTTTTGTGTGTGGGGGGGGGGGTGAGAAGGCTTAAGATCTACTCTATTAGCAAATTTTAGGTAAACAACAAAATTTTATTAATTATAGTCATCATGAGGTATATTAGATCTCCAAAGCTTATTCATCTTATAACTGAAGGCTTGTACCCTTTAACCAGCATCTTCCAATTTCCTTTAGGTGTCAGTTCCTGGTAACCACCATTTTACTCTCTGTTCCACAATGTGAAACATTTTTAAAATTAGATTCCACATATGAGATCATAGAGTATTTGTCTTTGTCTGACTGACTTATTTCACTTAGCATAATGTCCTCTAAGTTCATCATATGTACCTATAATTTTATCCAAATGACTATGTTTTCTTCCTTCTCGTAGCTAAATTATATATGTATATCTCACAGCTTCTTTATCTATTCATCTGTCAGTGGACCCGTAGGTTGTTTCCATATCTGGACTATTGTGAATAATATTGTATTGCACATGGGCATACAGGTATCTCTTTGAGATACTGATATCATTTCCTTCAGATATAACCCAGAACCGTGATTGCTGGATAATATGGTAGATAAGCTGTTTTTTTGTTCTGTTCTGGGTTTTTTTGTTTTGTTTTAGAACCTGCATTCTATTTTCCATAGTAGCTGTATCATTTCACATTCCCACCAATGGTGAGTAAGGGTTCACATCCTCACCAACGACTTGTTATCTCTTGTCGTTTTGATAATAAAGCTATCCTAAGGGGTGTGAGGTGATAGCTCATTGTGGTTTTGACTTACATTTCCCTGATGACTAGTGATGTTGAGCACATTTTCATGCACCTGATGGCTATTTCTATGTCTTCTTTGGAAAAATTTTTATTTAGGTTCTTTGCCCTTTTTTAATCAGTTTGTTTGTGTGTTTGTTTGGGAGTGGGTTGGTTTGTTTTTGGGGTTTTGTTTTTGTTTTTGTTTTGTTTTTTTGGTGTTGACGTTTATAAGTTTAAGGGAGTGTGATGCCTCTCCAACTTTATCCTTTTCCTCAAGATTGCTTTGTCTATTCAGGGTCTTTTGTGGTTCTATACAAATTTTTTTACTGTGAAAAATGCCACTGAAATTTTGATAGGTATTTCACTGAATCTGTAGATGGCTTTGGGTAGTATACACATTTTAACAATATTAATTCTTCCAATCCATGAACATAGGTATCTTTCCATTTATTTGTGTTATCCTCAATTTCTTTCATCAATGTCTTATAGGTTTTAGTGTAAAAGTCCTCCTGGGTTGAACTTATTCCTAAATATCTTATTGTTTTTAATGGTACTGAAAATGAGATTATTTTCTTAATTTCTCTTTCTATTAGCTCATTGTTAGTGTTTAGAAACACAACCAATTTTTCATATTGATTTTATATCCTGCAACACTATCAATTTATTTATTGATTATAACAGTTTTTTGTGGGGGTGGAGACTTCAGGCTTTTTTATATGTAAGATTATGTCATCTGCACACAGACAATTTTACTTCTTTCTTACCAACTTGAATATATTTTATTTATTTTTCTTATCTAATTGCTCTGGCTAGGACTTCTACCACCATGTTGAATAGAAGTAGCAAGAGTGGGCATCATTATCTTTTTCCTGATCTTAGAGGAGAATCTTTAAGTTTTTCACCATTGATTATGATGTTAGCTATGGACTTGTCATATATGCCCTTTATTATGTTGAGGTACATTTCCTCTATACCTAATTTGTTGAGAGTTATTATCATGAAAGGATGTTGAATTTTGTCAAATGATTTCTCTGCATGAACTGAGGTGATCATATGAGTTTTATCTTCCATTTTGTTAACGTGGTGTATCCCCGTGATTGATTTGCATATGTTGAAACATACTTCATTAGAGTGATAAATCCATGATCACGGTGTAGGCTCTTTTTAATGTGGTGTTGAATACGGCTCACCAATATCTTGTTAAGGATGTTTCCATCTAAATACAATACATTAGAGATTTTGAACTGCAATTTTTTTCTTCTTGTAGTGCCTTTATCTGGCTTTGAATGAGGATAATGCTGGCCTCATAAAATGAATTTGGAAGTGATCTTCCTCTTCAATTTTTAAGAAGAGTTTGAGAAGGATTGATACTAATTCTTTGAATGTGTGATATAATTCAACAGTGAAGCCATCAGGTTCTGGTTTTCTTTGTTAGGAGATTTTAATTACTGCTACAAACACCTTATGATTATTTGTTTCTTCATATTTTCTGTTTATTCATGATTAAGCATTTGTGGGTTATATGTCTTTCGGAAATTATCTTTTTTTTTTTTGATTATCCAATATTTTGGCATATAGTTGTTTATAGTAGTCTCATGTAATTCTTTGCATTTGTATTAGTTGTAATGTTTTCTCTTTCATTTCTGATGTTTAAATTTTGAGTGTTCTCTCTTTTTTTTTATTAGTCTAGCTAAAGGTTTGTCAATTTTGTTTTTCATTATATAAACAACAGCTCTTACTTTTGTTGATCTTTTCTATTGTTTTTCTGATCTTTATTTTATTTCTGCTATGATCTTTGTTATTTTCATCCTTCCCCTAATTTTGGGCTTGGTTGCTCTTCTTTTTCTACTTCCTTGAGATACAAAGTTAGGTTATTTATTTGCAATCGTTCTTTTTTCTTCTGTGTATGTTTATTGTTATAAACTTTCCTCTTAGAACTGCATTTGCTGATCCCATAATTTTTGGTATGTTATGTGTTCATTTTTATTTATTTCAAATTTTTTAAATTTAATCTTTGCCCATCGGTTGTTCAGGAGTCTGTTGTTTAATTTCCCTGTATTCATGAATTTTCCAGTTTTCCTCTTATTAAGTTCAGGTTTTTTACCATTATGGTTAGAAAAAATATTTAGTTGGACTACAACTCTTAATTTTGTTAAGACTTATTCTTTGACATAATATATGATCTATTCCTGGAAAATATTCCATGTAGCCTTGTAAAAGACTTTTATTTTGCAGCTGTGGTTTAGAATGTTCCATATATGTCTTTAGGTCCCTTTGGTCTAAAGTATAACTCAAGTCAAAAGATTCCCTTATTGACTTTTTTTCTGTCTGGATGATCTATCCATTGTTGAATGTGGGTTTTAAAATCCACTTCTATGATTGAATTATTGTCTAATACTTTCTTTAGAACTGTTAGTATTTGCTTAGTATATTTAGGTGACCTGATGTTGGGTACATACATATTTACATTGTTTTAGAGTTAGGTGATTAATACACCACCATATTACAGTAATATAGTATTATAAATTTGCTTATATACTTACTTTTACCAGTGTGTTGTATATTTTTGAATGTTTTCATGTTACTAATTAGCATCTGTTCATTTATTCTTGAGGAATTTCTTCCAGTGGTTCTTGTAAGTCAGGTCTAGTGGTGATAAATTTTCTCACATTTTGTTTGTCTGGGAAAGTCTTTTATCTGTTGGACAACTTTGCTGGGTAAAGTATTTGGTTTGCAGTTTTTTCTTTCAGCACTTTGAATATAACATCCAAATTTCTCTTGGCCTACAAAGTTTCTGCTAAGGAATCTGCTTATAGCTTTGTATCTGGGAGATGTTCATTTTGTAATGAGTCATGTTGGGGACGTATAAGCTTCATGAATTTGGATGTTTAAATCTTTCCAGATAGAGTAAGTTCTCAGCCATTCTTTCTTTCTTTTTTTAATAGATCTTTATTGGAGTATAATTGCTTCACAATACTGTGTTTGTTTCTGTTGTACAGCGAAGTGAATGAGCCATATGCATACATATATACCCATGTCCCCTCCCTCTTGAGCTTCCCTCCCACCCTCCCTATCCCACATCTCTAGGTCATCGCAAAGCACCGAGCTGATCTCCCTGTGATATGCTACTGCTTCCCAGTAGCTATTTTACATTCAGTAGTGTATATACGTTGATGCTACTCTCACTTCACCCCAGCTTCCCCCTCCCTCACCCCGCATCCTCAAGTCCATTCTCTATGTCTACGTCTTTATTCCTGCCCTGCCACTAGGTTCATCAGTACCATTTTTTTTGGATTCCATATATATGTGTTAGCATACGGTATTTGTTTTTCTCTTTCTGACTTCCTTCACTCTGTATGACAGACTCTAGGTCCATCCACCTCACTAAAAATAACTCAGTTTTGTTTCTTTTTATGGCTGAGTAATATTCCATTGTATATAAGTGCCACGTCACAGATTGAGAAAATACAAGAAATGTTTAACAAAAATCCGGAAGAACTAAAAAACAAACAAACAGATATGGACAACACAAGAACTGAAATGAAAAATACACTAGAAGGAATAAATAACAGAATAACTGAGGCAGAAGAACGAATAAGTGAGCTGGAAGACAAAATGGTGGAAATATCTGCTAAGGAGCAGAATAAGTAAAAAAGAATGAAAAGAATTGAAGACAATCTCAGAGACAACACTAAACACACCAACATTCGAATTATAGGGGTCCCAGAAGAAGAAGAGAAAAAGAAAGGGTCTGAGAAAATTTTGAAGAGATTATAGTGGAAAACTTCCCTAGCATGGGAGAGGAAATAGTCACCCAAGTCCAGGAAGCACAGAGAGTCCCATACAGGATAAACCGTAGGAGAAACACACCAAGACACATATTAATCAAACTAACAAAAATTAAATTCAAAGAAAAAGATACTAAAAGGACCAAGAGAAAAACAAAAAATAACATACAAAGGAATCCCCATAAGGTTATCAGCTGATTTTTCAGCAGAAAGTCTGCAGGCCAGAAGGCAGGGACAGGATATACCTAAAGTGATGAAAGAGAAAAACCTACAACCAAGATTACTCTACCCAGCAAGGATCTCATTAAAATCAATCAATGTGATACACCATATCAACAAATTAAGGAATAAAAACCATATGATCACCTCAGTAGATGCAGAAAAAGCTTTTGACAAAATTCAACACCCATTTATGATAAAAACTCTCCAGAAAATGGGCATAGAGGGAAACTACTTCAACATAATAAAGGCCATATATGGCAAACCCACAGCAAACATTGTACTCAATGGTGAAAAGCTGAAAGCATTTCCTCTAAGACCAGGAACAAGACAAGGATGTCCACTCTTTCCACTCTTATTCAACATAGTTTTGGAAGTCCTAGCCATTGCAATCAGAGAAGAAAAAGAAAGAAAAGGAATACAAATTGGAAAAGAAGAAGTAAAACTGTCACTGTTTGCAAATGACATGACACTATACATAGAAAATCCTAAAGTTGCCACCAGAAAACTACTAGAACCAATCAATGAATCTGGTAAGGTTGCAGGATACAAAATTAATGCACAGAAATCTCAGCCATTATTTCTTTAAATAAGCTGTCTGCTCCATTTTCTCTCTTTCCTTTTTCTGGATTCCAATAACACGTAGATTACTTCCTTTAAGCGATCCTATAATTAATGTGTTTTTTTCACTCTTTTCATTCATTTTTCTTTGTTTTCCTCTGACTGGATAATTTCAAATGACCTCCCTTTGACTTAACATTTTCTTTCTTCTGCTTGATCAAGTCTGATGTTGATGCTCTTTATTGCAATTGTTATTTCATTTATTATATTCTCTATCTCCAGAGTTTCTGTTTGATTCTTTTATGTGATTTCTATCACTCTATTAAACTCTCACTTTATTTGTGTATTTTTTCTCCTGATTTTATTTACTTATCTTTCTTTGTTTCCTGTAGTTCACTGAGTTTCCTTAATTCAACTCTTTGGAATTATTTATCACAGATCTTGACTTCTTTGGGGTTGGTTACTGGAAAATTTTTATGTTCCTTGGGCGGTGTCATGTTCCTTAAAGGCTTGTATAGCTGTCTTCACATTTGAAGAAGGAGCCACCTACTCCAGTCATTACTGACAGCTTTGGTGACAGAAATACATTCTATGAGTCCTGCAAGTAATTCTGAAGCTTTCTCAGACCTTTACTATGATACACTTGTTCCACACTTCTTGTTCCCTTTTGGGGGAAAATTATTAATTTTGAATGCCTTCTCTCAATCCTGAAAATCCAGCCCAGGTGCAGACAACCTCCCATTTGCTTTCTCTGTGGCAGTGATTAATGCTCAAGTTTGTGTGCTTTCTCCAAGTCCCACGGACTTTGGTTCGTTTTTTGCACGTGCTTACTAGCCACCTGCAACCACTTGAACTTGCCTCCCTTGGGCCCCATACAGGGAGCTGGCCAAGGTGTGGGGATCTGTGTGCATGAGGTGTGTGGAGTGCTAATGGTGCTCTTGGGCGAGTTGAGGATATCCACAGACAAGGTATTCTGGGGCCTCATAGGAGGGCTTTCTTTTGGGGTCCATGAAAAGACTAGTAGGCTCTCCATATTTATCATGTTGTTTAAGAGCCCTGACTGCCGACTTCTCAGCCCCTCTGTACCCTCCAGTGTTACAATACAACTCAGTATTCTAAATGAATTGAGAAAGAATTGTAGTTCATTGTCAGCATCCAACACAGATGAGGGAGACAGGCATTCACTCACACAACCTAATTTTCCCCTGTGGAAGCAATTTCATGCCAAGAAGTCCTTGGCACTGAGCTGTGCTGCCTTGGAGGATGGCTGACACAGGTAATTTGAAACTATTCCTCTTACTCTCTTCAATGTATCCAGTCTCTGGGGGTTTTTTGCTCCAACCCTGTGCTGGAACATTGTCACAAAAATCCTGGACTTCCAAAATGTCACTCTCATTCAAGGGTGATTGTC
This sequence comes from Balaenoptera acutorostrata, assembly GCF_949987535.1. Taxonomy (NCBI): domain Eukaryota; kingdom Metazoa; phylum Chordata; class Mammalia; order Artiodactyla; family Balaenopteridae; genus Balaenoptera; species Balaenoptera acutorostrata. The sequence goes on along the minus strand of NC_080066.1, from coordinate 9,288,851 downwards.
AATACTGGTGTTCTTTGCAGGGGAAGACAGTAGAAAATCCCTATTTTGACATTTTTCTGATGACACTCCAGACCAAGAAGTTTAAAGAACAAAAAAGAACTCTGAAAAATGAAAATATAATTCTTGTAACAAAAACAAATGTTAAAAACTAAATGGATGGACTTCCTTGGTGGTGCAGTGGTTAAGAATCGCCTGCCAATGCAGGGGACAAGGGTTCGAGCCTTGGTCCAGGAAGATCCCACATGCCACGGAACAACTAAGCCTGTGCGCCACAACTACTGAGCCTGCTCTCTAGAGTCTGCAAGCCACAGCTACTGAAGCCCACGCACCACAACTACTGAAGCCCGTGCGCCTAGAGCCCGTGCTCTGCAACAGGAGAAGCCACCACGATGAGAAGCCCACACACCACAACAAAGAGTAGCTCCCGCTCACCCCAACTAGAGAAAGCCCATGTGCAGCAACAAAGACCCAATGCAGCCAAAAATAAATTTAATTAATTAATTAATTGAAAAAGGACAACAACTAAAAAACTAAATGGGGGCTTCCCTGGTGGCACAGTGATTGAGAGCCCGCCTGCCAATGCAGGGGACGTGGGTTCGAGCCCTGGTCCAGGAAGATCCCACATGCCGCGGAGCGGCTGGGCCCGTGCGCCACAGCTGCTGAGCCTGCGCTCTGGAGCCTGCGAGCCACAGCTACTGAGCCCGTGTGTCACAACTACTGAAGCCTGTGCACCTAGAGCCTGTGCTCCGCAACAAGAAAAGCCACCGCAATGAGAAGCCCGTGCACCACAACGAAGAGTAGCCCCTGCTTGCTGCAACTAGAGAAAGCCCGCAAGCAGCAGTGAAGACCCAGTGCAGCCAAAAACATAAATAAATAAAATAAATTTATAAAAAAAAAAAAAAAAAAAACTAAATGGATTAACTACATAAAAGCTTAGATATGAAGAGGGAAGTAGAGAGCAAGAGAAATAAATCTGAACAAGTTAACAAGGATAAGGCACTGTAAAATAAAAAAAATACAAAATACACTGGACATTTAGAGACACAAAAGACAATGAGATCATCTAAGATAAGTCAAATTGGAGTTGCCAAAGAAGAGAATGGAGAGAATGTGGGAGAAATAAATAAAAGAAAAAAAATTTTTTGATATAAGGGCTTAAATCAGGCAGGAATAATAATGGGGAATAAAAATGTGGACATTGGGGGCTTCCCTGGTGGTGCAGTGGTTAAGGATCCACCTGCCAATGCAGGGACCATGGGCTCGATCCCTGGTTTGGGAAGATCCCACATGCCGCGGAGCAACTAAGCCCGTGCGCCACAACTACTGAGCCTGCGCTCTAGAGCCCGTGAGCCACAACTACTGAAGCCCACCTGCCTAGAGCCCATGCTCCGCAACAAGAGAAGCCACTGCAATGAGAAGCCCGTGCATCATAACAAAGAGTAGCCCCCTCTCGCCGCAACTAGAGAAAGCCCATGCGCAACAACGAAGACCCAACACAGCAAAAAATAAATAAATATATATATATATATATAATGTGGACATTTTGGAGAAAAATTGCAGAACACTAAACCCAGAGAAATCTTAAAAGTTGCCAGAGACAAACTTAAGCTAAATAAAAGGAATTTAAATTAAGTGACTACATATTTCTTAACAATAATGATGGGGGTAAAAAGAATACAATGAAATAATCGATTTAAAGAGCTGAGATTAAAAAAAGAAATGTCAAAAGAGCCCAATTGGAAACCCTAAAGATGAAGAATACAATAATAGTACTAAAGAATTCAACAGAGATATTCAATAACAGACTTGACTAAATAGAATAAAGAACCAGTGAACTTAAGGTAGATCAGTTGAAAATATCCAGTCAGAAGAGCAAAAAGAAAAATGAATGAAAAAATATGAAGAAAGCTTACAGGACTTATGGGACTCCACCAAAAAAAAGGGGGGGGGGAATATAAACACTATGGGAATCCCAGAAGGAAAAGAGAAAGAGAAAGGGAAAGAAAGTATATCTAAAACAAAAATCACTCAAAACTTCCCAAACCTGGAGAGAGAAATGGGAACACAGATTTGTGCACCTCATAGAACCTTTAAAATGTTGAGCCCATAAATCACAACAATATTTTTTTGGATTCATCTCCTAGAGTAATGGAAGTAAAAACAAAAATAAACAAATGGGACTTAAAAGCTTTTGCACAGCAAAAGAAACCATAAACAAAATGAAAAGACAACCTACAGAATGGGAGAAAATGTTTGCAAAAAATGCTACCGACATGGGATTAATTTCCAAAATATACAAACAGCTCATACAGCTTAATATTTTAAAAAAATCAAAAAATGGGCAGAAGACCTAAATAGACATTTCTCCAAAGAAGACATACACATGGCCAACAAGCACATGAAAAGATGTTCAGTATCATTAATTATTAGAGAAACACAAATCAAAACTACAATGAGGTGTCACCTCGCAGAATGGCCATCATTTAAAAGTCTACAAAAAATAAATGCTGGAGAGGGTGTTGAGAAAAAGGAACCCTCCTACACTGTTGGTGGGAATGTAAATTGGTGCAGCCACTATGGAAAAAGCATGGAGATTCCTTAAAAAAATAAAAATAGAGTTACCATATGATCCTGCAATCCCACTTCTGGGCATATATCCAAGAAAACTGTAATTCGAAAAGATACATGTACCCCAGTGTTCATAGCAACACTATTTACAATAGCCAAGTCATGGAAGCAACTTAAATGTCCATTGGCAGATGAATGGATAAAGAAGATGTGGTACATATATACAGTGGAATATTACTCAACCATAAAAAGAATGAAATAATGCCATTTGCAGCAACATGGATGGTCTTAGCGGTTATCATATTAAGTGAAGTAAGTCAGACAGAGAAAGACAAATATCATATGCACTTATATGTGGAATCTAAAAAACTGATACAAATGAACATATTTACAAAATAGAAATAGACCCTCAGACATAGAAAACAAACTTATGGTTACCAAAGGGGATAGCGGGGGCGGGGGGGTGGGGAGATAAGTAGAAGTTTGGGATTATCACGTACACACTACTATATATGAAATAGATAAACAGCAAGGACCTATTATATAGCACAGGGAACTATATTCAATATCTTGTAATAACCTATAATGGAAAAGAATCTGAAAAAGAATAAATATATATGTACGTGTATAACTGAATCACTTTGCTGTTCACCTTAAACTAACATAGCATTGTAAATTAACTATACTTCAATGAAAAAGTAGTTAAATTTTAAAAAGTAACCGTCCAAAAAGACAGTTCCATATGTATGTAATTTCTTTGGATTGGCTGTCTTCTAGCACTTTTATGTAGATGAGTCAGTTATCTAGGTTTTCTTTTGGCAAGTACCTGATTGTTGAATTGCACAGGGCAAACAAAGAGTAACTGAAAAAAAAATTCATGATCCTCAGAAAGCACTACAGATGTACCACATACCTTATTGAGGTTGTAGTAGATTGTCAAAGGGTAAATGGTAGTAGTTATTTGTCAGGTTCCCAGTGAGAGAAAAAACAAAGGAAGTTTCACAGGTCAAGAGCAATAATATTGCCTATATTGAAATTAGAAATGTCCTGGTAAGGAGCATGGATTTGCATTTCTGCCTTACTACCTCAGATCCCCAAGCTCAAGTGCAGTGTCATGAAGCTGTAATTGGCAAGAGTAAACTCCACAGGATAAAGGGGGTTAAATGTACCTGCCATGCCTACCTGGGTAAGCAGTGCACACTCTCGCTTCTTATTAGATGTGTCTTGCCAGAATCAAAGTCCCTGGATTAATATTTCATCATATCAGGGCCAGAAGTGTTTTGCATCCTCCAGGCATGCCTAGTAGCATACCTTAGGCATCTGGGCTGGCCTCAGAGTCTTTTCAATGGGTTTCAAGGCATTCACACGTGTAAGAGAAGCAGACAGTTTTACACAGTGTTTGAAATAAAGGATCTTGTAAACACTCCTCTTGTCTCAACGTATTTACCCAAATCGAAGAACCTGTCCTTCACTTTTGGTTTAAATGTTGCTATCACCAGGTCCTACTCCACCCTCCATCTCTTTTCCTGTAAAGAGGGCAACACACCAAGATGAATACTAACACGCTAAAAACTATTTTTAATCAGAATTATTAAGATTATTATCTTCCAAAGATAAAAGAATGAGCAAGGTGGGTGGAAAGGATGATAGAAGAGAAAGGACTGGGAAGAAAAGGTGAAGTACACTTAGTCCTCCTTGTCTGCAGATGTGCCTCGGTTCTCGCTTTTCTCTCTCTAAAGGCAGGCAAATGAGATTTTGTGTGGGCGAATGTGTGTGTGTGTGTGCGCGTGCGCGCATAAGAGAGCGAAGGAGAGTGAGAGGATATTGCGTGAGTGTCCGAGTCGTTTTCAGAGGAACAGGCTTTGCGAGTTTCCGTTTTCTCCAGGAGCGCAGTGTTTTTAGCAGCCCTGGCACGGTTCTGAGTGCGGAGGCACCAGAGATGCAGCAGCTGTGCTACTTGTGGGGTCCTTCCTACATGAGTTCTGGTAAACTTGCCCCAGAAGAAGCATTCTAGGAAAATACAGTGTAACTCTAATGATTCACCAGTTACTAATCAATCGGTTGAATACACATAAATGTATGTATGTGAGTGTTTTGTCTGTGTATTTTCAAGCTGTTTTATAACATTCGAATGTGGAGCAATGGTATGTACAATGGACTTCCTTAAGACTTTAGTAATCAGTAATAGCAATAAAAGGCAAAAAAGGAGGAACAAGAATAACAACTAAAATTCATTCCAGGGCTCACATTTTACCAGGCACTGTTAAGGGTATTAGCCCATTTAACCCTCCCAATCTTGCAAGCAAGGTTTTACTATTTTCCCATTTTATGGATGATGAAACTGAGGTAAGATTTAACACTAAAGTACCTCTATGAAAGCACATATTTAATATTCTTAGAAATAGTTCATTCTTTGAAATAGCAAAAAATATTTTTGCCTTTAAAATATATTTACAAATTTCAACTCAATAGGAAATAAGCGCAAAAACACTGTGCTGAGCTCTCTATGTTTTAATAAGCTTAGAAAGTGTCTACTCTTGAGGAGTAAATTGCAACCCAGTAGTGCCCAAGCTTGTGTTCAGAATGGATTTTAAGAAGGTAGATGTCTCCATGCAGAAGATAAGCTCAGTTTTACTAGCCCAAGACAACTCCTGGACTATGTGAAAATGCAAGTGGCTAGGATTTGTATGAATATACTTACGTCTTCTTTAATTGCTTGTCCTGAACCATATATAGAACTGAAATGATTTCCCTCAGATTCTTTGTGTGTGATGGTATCTGAGTTCATCATCTTTTTCGTTAGGCGTTTCTGCCAGTTTGTTTGACTTCTCAAGGAAGCATTGTCTTGACAGCATCCCGGGTCATCCTCCATAGTGGAGCTCGTTAGAACAGTGCAGACACAAAGAGCACACCGAAGAAAAAAGGCAAGGCTGTAATGGGAATAACAGTGGTTTGGATAATCCAATTTACCTTCTTCTGGGAAAAAAAGAAATTCAACCTCATGGATAGAGTATCTTTCCCCAGAGTAATTCCTGGATGTTAGACAAGTTTATTCACTAAAAAAAGATGACAGTGAGTACAGAAATGCCATTTAAGACGTACAATGGAGGCCAAGGAAAAGAAACCATCTAGTTTATTTTCAGGACCATTATTAATTCCTACAGAATCTGTAAAGCAACACTTTTATAACAATGTAATTTAAAGGCTATCACATGATATTACATCTTGGACTGAGAGGGTAGTAACTGCTTGTGTTATTTTTTTGCTTTTTATTCAGTGTTGTGCACAATAATTTTCCTGAAGTTAAATGCTGTGTTATATAATATTTTATTTTTTACTGTTAAAATCTTCATTTACAAAGAGTTTTTAATAGAATTATAATGGTAAGAAATCAATGTTAATATAATCGAAGGACTGATTATGAAAAGGGAATATTCACTGTGTGAATTTGCCTAGGTGTTTATAAGAAAATTCAATGACATGGATTTCATCATGAATTCAACTCACTTTGAAGAACATTTCCTAAATGCTTACTCCATGATAATATGAGCTAAGTATTATTAAAAAAAAAAAAAAAGACTCACCATTTTCTCTGAGCTCTGGGTATTTATGGAATGTTAGACAGATAATGTGGGCTTTAATTTTCTTATCTGTGAAATAAGAAAATTAAACTAAAATTAGAAAGAAATAGTGGAGGCATTTCTCTGAATTTTGTATGCTTGTGCTCCTATTTCTACAATTCAGCTTCCCTTCTACTCCAAATCTCATTAATAAGCAAGAATTCTAATGAAACATTAGAAATCATCTAATGGAAATGTATGTGCACAGCTTGCATCACACTATTACAATTTGATGACTTTAGAAGTTGTTTGGTTGCCAAAATGTGGTTTGCATGGAGGTCACACAGACTTAAAACTTATTATTAGTTACATTTATCCACACTACTAACAGAGTAGTGTCCACACTACTGCGTTGCTTTGGAAAATAGCCCAAAACCCACCAGCTTCATATTTTTGGACTTTCAGCCTGGAGATGATTTTACTTGTTCTCCAACTTAGATGTGTGCTAAGGCCAAATAAACTGTTTGAACAACTTTAAGGAGCCCAAACTAATAAATTAATAGGCTTTGCCTAAAAATATGAGATATTTTTGTTTTATTTAATCATTGGGATTAAGCAGTTCTAGTTGTCCAGAAGTACTAGGTATTGGATCATCTCAGTGAAGAGCTTGAACAAAAAAGACACTGTAAAACTTGGTCTTTATTGCTAAAAATGGAAAGTCTGAAGATTGGAAATTTGACCTAATATTGGCCTCAAATGGAAGCAAATTCAAACCAGAGCATAGGGATGGAAGATGTTCATGATGTCATTACCATTCCAAGGCTATTGTGAAACGAGGAAAATCACCTTCTGATCTCAGCTCTATGCCTGAGGATGCAAAGTCCAAGGGGAGGCCTAGGTTCTTTCTTTATCATTGCTTTTGTATTTATCCCTAAACTTATTCTGAACACGTTTTTCCAAAAATACACAAATATGTTCTTCAGTGTACAAACAGGTGATAAAGGGAAAGAAAAGGGCATGTGGAGGAGTTAGAGGGACCAATGTTTGGAGCCTATTCCCACTTACTTGCTGTGTGACACATATTTAATCTTTCTGAGACTTCATTTCCAAATGTATGAAAGGGAGACTTTCACATGGGCAGCATCTGACTCAAAGTAAAGCTGTCAGAAATCATTGCCTCCTTCTCTCCTTTCTATTCTGCCACCTGCTTCTACACTGCTAAATGGTCTGGTCCCATTCCCAGAACCATCTTCTCCATGGCATTGGCACTAGTGAGACTTACTGTGTTTTGTTACTTGATTAATATCTTACAGCTGTAAATAATGCATCCACCTACTTGGAGATTGCTGCATTCCAGGCTGCTGACTTATCTTGAGAGTCACAGACAGCCCAGCCTCTCTGGGGTCAATAATGGTGGGGATGAGCTCTGAGATCCTGGGGTAAAGCAGGTGGGGTGGAGGATGGGGGTGGAGATAAGTCTACGTGAAGCAGAGCTAGTGATGTTGGTTAACCAGAAATTAGAGAGCAAAGGAAGAAGCAGATGAAGTTTGCAACCAGAGTGAGAAGAAACAAGCAGAAAACAGGAGATCAATGTGAATATGTTCTCTCTTTTTGTGTGGATGATATGATGAGAGGCTAACTATACATTACCTGAAATTCCTTAATGAGATCAGATAAAAAGGGGCTATGGATTACTACCTCCATCTAGAGATTAAACAGGAGGTTCATACTGGCAGAAGCCCTGTGCACAGAAGTGGATTATCTTGTGATAGTCCTGGGTGAGGAAGCACGTCTTGAGGAAGGCGGCTGCATCAGTGTACTTGTATTAGGGTAGGACCTTCCTGTTCTTCCAGGATTAGATATTGTTTTGGGTATCATGAATTTATGGGTAACTTTATATATGACATTCATGAGACCAAATCTGCTAGGGATTGGCTTCATTTGGCTTCAGAAGTGCAGGGAGCGGAGGGGAGTATAAAAGAAACATGGGTCTTGGCTTTCTGTAGTTCCTTCACAGTTACAAGGTAGTGATTTTCTGCAAATTGTTTACAAAATATATGTTTTAGAAAATGAAAATGAGATCTAGCAATTTTGGATTCCAGGGTTCATTCTAATATGACCTGACCCAGATGGTGAATTGGCGAGAATTGCTAGAGTAAAGTTAATGCAGGAGAGTGGGACTTAGTTGTGAGTGGTCTCAGTTGCAGATTATGGCTAATTTTAGAACCCAGTGGTCTTTACTAAGGAAGGAAGTGCAAATTCCACAATTATAAACAACAACAGAAACTCTGTTTTTAGATTCTTAACTTCAGGAGTTTCTGTTTAGTTTAGTAAAAGAATGCTTATATTCCATTGATACTGAGGGTCCCGGATAACTCAGTTATATAATGAAGTCCCAAATGATGATGAAACAGTATACCATCCACATTGGCTTTAGTGACAATATTGTTGAAAAATAAAAAACAAAACCACAAGGCACGTGATCCCTTGAAATAATGGCACTGTGTCTCATCAGCAATATAATTTCCCAAATCATAAGGGATGGGAGGGAAGAAGTTTTGGTGTAGGACAGCGGCTACTGTATGAAGGGAAGATTAATTGAAATAAATTATTTAAGTCTTCAAAGAGTGTAGAGTATTTATAGTTCAGATTTACCCATAGTTCAGAGCACAGAGCAAATCCTATCTTTTCCATGATGCTTTCTTGGACTTCTTCCTAGTCTTCCATTATATTAAAAAAAAAATCTCAGTTATAGCATTTTGCATAATCTAGTTTGTGATCCTACTTAATGCTTTATGATAATCTTTTCTTCTTTAGAGCAGTACTATCCAATGGAAATATAATGTGAGTCACATTTGTCACTTAAATTTTTTAGTAGCCATATTTAAAAGGTAAAAAGAAGTGGAGATTTTTTTTTGCTTTACTTCAATGAACATTTTATTGAAGTTTATTATATTTTATTATGTGTTATTATATTATAAACTTTTTATATACATATAGAAACATTTACAGTCTTAAGTGTGCAGCTTGAGGAATCCCCACTAAGTGAATCCATTTATGTAACCACCACCCAAATCAAGAAATAGAACATCTTGGAAGCCTCGCTTATGTCCCCTCCTAATCATGACCGTCTCTCTTCTCCTAAGAGGTAACTCTGTCCTAACTTCTAACACCACAGATTATTTTTACCTATTTTTGAACTTCATATAAATGGAATCATATAGTACATATTCTTTCATATATACATTCTTTCACAAAACACTGTGTTTGTGAGATCCATCTATCCTGCTGTTGATTTTCAGTGTTGTATACTTATGCCATTGTGTGAATAGACCACAATTTATTTATCCATTTTAGACCATTTTGAATAGTGCTGCTAGAATCATTCTTCTGCATTTCTCCTGGAGCATGTATGTGGGCATTTCTTTGGGTATTTATCGAGGAGCTGAATGAATACATACTTCAGCATTCTTAATTTCAGTTATCATATTTTTTTATTCTAGAATTTCCATTTGATTTTTTTTGCAGTTTCAATCCTCTGCTGAAATTTTCTTTCTTGTTATCTGATTTCTCAAATATATTAATAAAGTTATTTGAAACACCATGGATCATAATTCCAATACCTGACTCCCCATGGTTGGCGATATTAATTTTAATATTTTTATCTTATCCAAAATCTTATCATTTCAGAATATAATCAATATAAAATTATTTTATATTGATATTTTTTATTCTTTTTTCATACTAATTTGATAAAACCGAGTGTGCATTTTATAATTATAGCATGTCTCAGTTTGGACTAACCATATTTCAAGTATCAATAGCCACGTGTGGGTAGTGGCTACTGCATTGGACAGCACAACTCTAGAAAGGAGCTCCTGTCTGACTTCTTTATTCTTTTCAGAATCTCCTGTAACGCCGTGAGTGACGTGGCACATAAGAGACACTCAGTATAAATACATTGAATTAAACTCATCTTAGTTATTCGTAATGTGAAGTCAGTGAGAATCTATCAGGAGATTTAACCAGGTAGAAAGGGTGTTTGCCTCAAGTAGGAGCACTGATCTGGGCTAAAATCCTCCAGTCAAGTGAAACTTCATGAAGCATATGAAGACAGAAGGTTGCTAGTAAAAGACAGAAGAGCCCGGGAGCTGGTGCTGGGAACTTGGATGACAGCCCAATGCATTTTGCCTTGATGCCAGCGCTGAGTGTGAGCTGTAAGCCATCCCTTCCTGGACTCTGGATTGAGTATCTGGGCCCTGGAGCATCTCCCTCTCACTGCATATCTGTTCATGCACCCTGGGCTAACCTTCCCTTTCCCTTTCCTTTGAAGTAGCACTGATTCTTGCACCCTGGGTGAGGAAAGGACACTAAATAGTATCCTTTATCCCTTAAGCCCTAAGTGATAACCAGAAAAGTCCAACAGAAAAGTGACTGGTGTTAAGCTGCTTCTTTCAAAGAGGAGTTCTCCAAGCTTCTTCTGAAACTAATGTGATAGTATATCTTTACTTGAGCTGAGGTCTTAGGCTAAGGTGTCAAAAAGCCAGGGTGTGCTGCTGTGTTGCTCATGAGCTGTAATTCCACAGACAGTTTCTCCAATTTATAGATCCTTGTCTCTGACCCAAGAGACTTGTTTGAATTCCCTGATGGAAAGCTGACAGTTTGCCAACAATTCATTATTTTGGAGGCCAGTTAAGGCTTCATAGGAGCACATGCATTTAAATACATTTTTTTAAAAAATCTCCAGTATTCCTCAGATCTTAGTTTCTTTAATACTTCTTTTGTTTACTTGCTTTACTGGTTGCCATAGCGCTTACAATATACATTTACTACTATTCCAAGCCCACTTACAAATAACACTATACCACTTTACCAGCAGTGTGAGTACCTTATAACAAAATAGTTCTACTTCCTCCCTATTTCTCCCCTGTCCCTTATAGTACTGCCATCATTCATTTCGCTTGTATCTAAACATATATATATTTATATAAGCATATATAACCAAATACATTGTTGCTATAATTATTCTGAACAAACTTTTACCTGTTAGATCGATGAAGAATAAGAAAAATGAGTTTTTATTTTATTTTTAATTATCACTAATTCTTCTTCAGTGTTCTTCCTTCCTTTATGCAGATCCAAGTTTCTGACCTATATTATCTTCTTTCTCTCTAAAAAAAAACTTATTTTAATATTTCTTGCAAGGCACATCTACTGGCAACAAATTTCCTCAATTTTTGTTTGCCTGATAAAATCTTTATTTCTCTTTAACTTTTAAAGGATAACTTCATAGGGTACAAATTCTAGGGTGGTGGGGTTTTTCTCTCAACACTTTAAATATTTCACTCCAGTCTCTTCTTACTTGCATGCTTTCTGAGGAGAAGTTGGATGTAATTCTTACCTTAGTTCCTCTATAGGTAAAGAGTTTTTTCCTCTGGCTTCTTTCATCTTTGATTTTCTACAGTTTGAATATGACATGCCTAGGTGTAGTTTTGGGTTTGTTTTGGGTTTGTTTGGGGATTTTTTTGGCATTTATCCTGCTTAGTATTCTCTGAGCTTCCTAGATCTGTGATTTGATGACTAACATTAATTTGGGGAAATTCTCAGTCATTATTGTTTCAAAAATCTCTTCTATTCCTTTCTCCCCTTCTTTGGAACCAAGCAGAACCCTGCAGGGCCCTCCCTAAATACAAAGGACCCTCTATGTCCCCTGCCTCTTGTTTGTAGAAAGCTGAAGTCTCCCAGGCCTCCCAGAGTCTCAAAAGCGTAGGCTCAAGTAGTTAATGATTAGGACCTTAGAGTCACAGAATCAGTGTCTGATGAAATAATGAGATTAACAGTATTGCACATAATAATCTATATCTTTGTGGGCATTAGAACAGCTTGCTCTGACCATATATGTAAGCAGGAAACTAAAATTGTCAGCAAAGAGATGCTAGAGACCCATGTCGACATCTTCCACTCTGAAAATACGGTGCCCTATGTCAGCACAAAGAAGTTACAGAAGATGGACCTAGCCCCTAATCCCATAAAAATGGAATGATGTCTGACAAGTGGGGACTTGGAAGCAGCTCTTTTGCCCCTTTCCTGTTTGTCTATGTCTGTTCCCTGTAAACCTTAATTATAAAAATGAGATCACTAGGTAACATTTAACCTAACTCCTGACTTGTGCTCTACTGAATGTACACAATGCCTTGCCTAACCTGTCGACTCCTTTCCTGGATTAAAAGGAGTATGAATGAAATCAAGTAGTTAAAGAATAACTGACTCTCTACCCCAGCTTCCCCTTAGCAAATTTGCAGGCAGACCATGCAGGCAAGAGAGCATCCAAAGGAAGATCCGGAGAAGTCAGCAGTCTGCACACAATGGAAAAATGATGAAGAATCTGACCTCCTACCTTAATGATTAACTGAGATTGTTTCTCCTTTTTCCCTTTAAAAATTGTCACGGCTGAGCAGAATCTTTGGAGTTGGTTTCCAGACATGAGTCCAAATTCTCCCCAGATTGCTGGCTTTTCTGAATAAAGCACCTTTCATTTCTACCAACACTTACCCCTCGATTATTGGCTTTTGAGCATTGAGCATTGAGCATCCGAACATGTGTTTGGTAACATCTTCTCCTGTGTATTCACATTACTTATGTGTTACTCCTTCTGCAGTTTTCTCACAATCCTAGGATATTCCCTTCTGTGTTGTTTGTTTGTTTGTCTCTTTGCTTTTCAGCTTTCAAGGATTCTATGGATAGGTCTCCTAGCTCAGATACTCTTTCCTCAGCCATGTCCAGTTTACTAATAAGCCTATCAAAGGCATTCGTTATTTCTGTTTTAATGTTTTTGATCATTAGCATTTCTTTTTGGTTGTTTCTTAGAACTTCTGTCTCTCTGCTTACATTACCCACCTGTTCTTTGTGTGTTGTCTACCCACTAGAGTCCTCAGCATATTAATCAGAGTTGTTTTAAATTCCCAGTCTAATAATTCCAACATCCCTGCCATGTCTGGTTCTGATGCTTTCTCTGTGTCTTCAAATTGTGTTACTTGCCTTTCGGTATGTTTTATAATTTTTTTCTTAATAGTCGGACATGATGTACTGGGCAAAAAGGAACTGCTATAAATAGGCCTTAGTAATGTGGAGGTGAGGTGTGGGGGGATAGGAGACACTCTACGGTCCTGTGTTAAGTCTCAGTCTTTTAGTGGGCCTATGTCTCCGGACCATGAACTTCACAAGAGTTTCTCAGTTTTTTTCTCCCCCCTTAGGTAGGACAGGATGGCTAGAGTGGGCTGGAGTTGGGTGTTTCCCTTTCCTGGTTAGTTAGGCTGTGATAAAACCCCAGCAGGTTAGGCTCTGGTTAACTAGTTTTCCCTGAGGGCAACCCTTGTTAAGAAGAACAGAATATCCAGGCATATTTCAAAATGGTTCTTTCCCTCTCCCCCAGCAGGAATGCTTGGGAGATTTTTCTCCTATATTTACTATGGGAATCTGGTTATATTCCTGGAGGTAAATCTCACAGTATTGACTATGACTGGCTACCCCTGATGCCTTTTAACTCTCAGACTTGTGGGCACTGAGCCTCCAGCGATTTGTAACTTACAGTGCAGATTTCTTACCCCAGCACTGGAATCTGCTCTGGTGAGCTGAGACTCCCTGTATTTGCCTGTCTCTCTCTCCAATCTTGGGAGCAGCTGTTTGCCCTGGGGATTCAGGAAGAGTTAATTTTCCAGTCTGTTTAGCTTTTTACTTATTAGGGTGGAGTGGTGACTTCCAAGCTCCTTACATGCAGAACAGGACACTTAGTTTCTTTTAAGACACTGTAATATTTTATGATATGATATTCTACCTGCGGTAAGAATGAATAAATAATATATAGATCTTAATAGTCTCATCAGTAACTTTCTGAATTTCATCTCAATTTGCTTTCTGTTTACTTCATTAGAGACTAGACTTTATTTTTCTTTTTAACTGTTTGAATCCCTGTGCTATCTATTGCTAATTTTGTCTCTCCGATTTGCACATTGTAAAATGCATCCTCATTGAATTATATCTTCATGGAAATTTCAGTTTTGTGACTAATAATTTTAGCTTCTATTAGTTGTTTTGTATTTCTTTATTTACATTTTAAATGCCTTAGTATCATAGAATTGTAGTCTGTCAGAATCTTGGAAATTTTCTGGTACAATTTCTTAATTTTATATCCAAGACATTAAGACACATATAATTATGCTTTTTGTGCAAGTTCATGCAGCACACATTCATAATCCAAACTAGAACTGACTCGCCATTTTGCTCTGAATAAAAGCTAACATCATGCAAGACACACAGGACTGGTGCCTGGCATCTCTGATTTCACACAGAATACTTTCCCCTGTGCTGGGCCGCTCCTCCTGCTGTTCCCCAGACACCAGGTACATGGCCTGCTGGGGGCCTCTGCCTAGATGCTCCCTCTTCATAGAACTTTCTTCCCCCGCTTATCTGCACAGGCAATGCTACAGCTCCTTCAAGCCTTTGCTCATTGCCACCTTCTCTATAAGACTGACTCTCACCACCCAGGTTTAAATTTCCCCTTCCCGCAAAAATGCACACCACGTCTCCCTTACTAGGCTCCAATTTGTCTTTTTCTTTTTACCACATTTGAACATACCGTATCTGATACTGAACTCAGGTTCAGCTGCTCGCCACTCAAAAGCCAATAATCAAGGGGCAAGTGTCAGTAGAAAGGAAAGTGCTTTATTCAGAAAAACCAGCAATCTGGGGGAGAAGTTGGACTCATGTCTGGACACCAACTCCGAAGATTCTGCTCAGCCGTGACAATTTTTAAAGGGAAAAGGGGAAAACAATCTCAATTAATCATTAAGGCAGAATCTCAGATTCTTTGTCATTTTTCCGTTGTGTGCAGGCTGCTGACGTCCCCTGATCTTCCTTTGGATGCTCTCTTGCCCGCGTGGTCCGCCTGCAAATTTGTTAAGGGGAGGCTGGGGGTAGAGAGTCAGCCATTCTTTAACTACTTAATTCTTTATTCTTATTCCTTCTAATCCAGGGAAGGAATCAAGAGGTTAGGCAAGGCATTGTGTACATTCAGTAGAGCAGAAATCAGGAGTTAGTTTAAATGTTGCCTAGTGATCTCATCTTTGTGATTAAGGTCTGAGGAAACAGAAATGAACAAATAGAAAAGGGGCAAAAGAGCCACTTACATATCTTCTCTTCTTTACAGTCTGGCTCCCTTACTTAGCATGTGTGTCCCACAAGGGCACAGGCTTTTGTCTACATCTGTTCACTTATGCAGCCCAAGACCTAAAACAGAGCCAGGTACCCGATAATAACTTTGTTAGCATTTGTTGAATGGATGAATGACTGAACTCCAGTTGATTGATTATTTAATTTTTATGGCAACTTCATTTATTAAGCTTATATCTTATAAGAGCATTTAATTTAATAGCATCTAACAGCTATTTTAAAATGACATTAGCAAGCAGGAACAATGGAGCTGGAAAAAATAATGAAAATTAATGTGGTCAACATAAATGTAGGTTAAAGTATTCAAATTAGTTATTTACCTTAGTGAGAACAACCTGGTGAATTAGGGAACAGAAGGTCAATGTGTAAATTCAGTTCAGGAAAGTAGTTCTCAAAATGTGATCTTATCTGTCAAAACATTGCTTGTATTAATACTAAGAAGTCATTTTCTTTTTTCACTCTCATTCTCCCCCAAATGTACAGTGAAGTTTTCTTGAGACTACATGATGTGTAATATCACAACAGATTGAATGCAGACACAGATTTGGGAATCCAGCTGTCTTCTGTGGAAGAAGACATAAAAGCAAGTTTCAAAAATGTAAAATAGTGCTTTTTTTCGCACTCTATATTTCTTTTATTTTATCAATATAGTTAATTTTCATTACAATATTATTTATAGTGACATATAGTGGTATCATTATTTCAAAATTAATATATAGGTTTTTTTTTAAGTCCTCAATTTTAATTTCTAAAATGGTAACTATTAAGGGATACAACCCATATAAACAAAAGCTCTTTGAGGCCCCCCAATAATTTTTTAAAAGTGTAAAATTTTCTTAAGACCGAACTTTGAGGAACACTGATCTCTACAACAATATTGAGCTGCTTTTACAGAGTTTAATGACTGTATCACTGAGGTATTCTGGCCAGTTTGGAGCATTGGTCAGATTAAATATGGACAGGCATGAATTTCAAGACCCTTACTTCAAGAGTGAGGTAGTCAGACAGCCAATAAATCAGAAAAACACAGTGTAGTGGCTAAAAGTTGGGACTCTGAAGCCAGACTACCTGGGTTTGAATCTTACTTCTACTAACTTCCTGGTTGTGTGGGTCTGTGCATTTTTCTTATCTATAAAAAAAATCGTAGACATGTCATACAGTTGTGAAAATTAAATGATTTAATATATGAGAAGCACTTAAAACAGTGCCTAGCACATATAAACACTATAAATTTTAATTATTGTTGTTGTTACTGTTGTTAGTTTCTGCAGGCATAATTGGCACTTCCTGAAAAAAAGCAGTAACAGGAAAGAGTCTTATGGGGCTACATCATAGTAAGAAGGGCCAGTAGACGACTAATAAACACACAAATAATAACAAATATTATTGGAAGTAATGATAAGGGCTGTGAATAAGATAACAGTATTGGGATGCAGAATTACCAGGAGGCAGATGTCTCCTTTTAGCTGGAATGATCAGGGAAGGCTTTTAAAAATTTAGCATTTGAATAGAGACTGGAATTATGAGCAAGGAGGAAACCACATGAAGATCATTAAGAGAATAATTATACAAGGAGAGGTGAGCATCAGAGGCCCTAGAATGGGAATGGCACTGACGTGTTCAAGAGGCAGCTTTTAAAGTCATTGTTGCTAAAACAATAAATTCTGGGAAAAATGGAAGAGATGAGGTTAGTACCATGGTACAAATTAAATTTTTTCCTGCATTCTATGGAAAACTGTTACAGGTTATTGAATGTGGAGTGACTAGAAGGGAAGTCTGTAGGGTGGAGGAAGACTTTACAGGTGAACGGGTAGGTGAACAAAGGCAAGGAGGCTGGTTAAGAGGCTGTGGCTTAAAGATGACGGTGGCTTGGTCTGAAGTTGTAATAGTAGGGATGGTGAAGTGGTCATATTTTATCATATATTTTGAAAGTAGAACCAGTAGGATATATTGGGTTGGCCAAAAGATTTGTTTGGTTTTTTCCATAAGATGGCTCTAGTAGCACTTAGTTGTCTTTAACTTCATTGGAAACAATTCTGTTAGATTGTATGTAATAGCTGTCATATCAGTGTGCATTTAAAAAAAGACGTATCAAAATTGGTGAATTTTTGTGTAGCCCTTTTAATATTGAAGATGGAAGAAAAGAACAACATTTTCAGCATATTATGCTTTATTATTTCAAGAAAGGTAAAAACGCAACTGAAACGCAAAAAAAGATTTGTGCAGTATATGGAGAAGGTGCTGTGACTGATCAAACGTGTCAAAAGAGGTTTGCGAAGTTTCACGCTGGAGATTTCTCTCTGGATGATGCACCACGGTCAGGTAGACCAGTTGAAGTTGATAGCGATCAAATTGAGACATTAATTGAGAACAATCAACGTTATACCATTCAGGAGATAGCCGGCATACTCAACATATCCAAATCAAGTGTGGAAAATCATTTGCACCAGCTTGGTTATGTTCATCGCTTTGATGTTTGTGTTCCTCATGAGTTAAGCGAAAAAAACCTTCTTGACCGTATTTACACATGCGATTCTCCACTTAAATGTAATGAAAACGTTCCATTTTTATTATATTTATTTTTTGAAAACATTCAATTTTAAAAACAAATTGTGACGGGCGATGAAAAGTGGATACTGTACAACAATGTGGAACGGAAGAGATCGTGGGGCAAGTGAAATAAACCACCACCAACCACACCAAAGGCTGGTCTTCATCCAAAGAAGGTGAAATTGTGTATACAGAGGGATTGGAAGGGAGTCCTCTCTTATGAGCTCCTTCTGGAAAACCAAACAATTAATTCCAACAAGTACTGCTCCCAATAAGACCAACTGAAAGCAGCACTCGACGAAAAGCATCCAGAATTAGTCAATAGAAAACACGTAATCTTCCATCAGGATAACATAAGACCGCATGTTTGATGACCAGGCAAAGACTGTTACAGCTTGTCTGGGAAGTTCTGATTTACTGCCGTATTCACCAGACATCGCACCTTTGGATTTCCATTTATTTAGGTCTTTACAAAATTCTCTTAATGGAAAAAATTTCAATTCCCTGGAAGACTGTAAAAGGCACCTGACACAGTTCTTTGCTCAAAAAGCTAAAAAGTTTTGGGAAGATGGAATTATGAAGTTGCCTGAAAAATGGCAGAAGGTAGTGGAACAAAAGGGTGAATACATTATTCAATAAAGTTCTTGGTGAAAATGAAAGATGTGTCTTTTATTTTTACTTAAAAACCGAAGGCACTTTTTGGCCAACCCAATAATAAAAGGATTAAATATAAGTGTAGAGGAAAGAGAGAAATCAGGAATGATTTCTAGCTTTTGGACTTAAATACTGAATGAATAATAGTATTGTTTATTGAGATGGGGAGTTTGGGAATAAAATAAATGTTAATAGAAAATCAGTAGTTTTGTTTGGCCTATGTTGATTCTGTGACATCAAAAAAGAATTTCAAGTAAGCAAGTGTACAAATGAATTTGAGATGCATGAGAGAAGCCCACGCTACACTTCACATTGGAGAGTCATTGGTGTATGGTTGGTATTTAATTCAATGGTACTGGTTGAGATTACTTAGAAAGAAGTATAACATATAAAGAATGGTAAGGACAGGGTTCTGGGCAAGCCAGTATTTAAACCAGAGGACAATTATCCAGCATATGATTTGAGAGGAGCAACCAATAAATTATAAAGGAAACAAGGAGGGTATGGTGTCTGGGACTCCAGCAGATCGAAGTGGCACTTTCAAAGGAATGTCTATAATTAATACTACCAAAAGCAACTGAGATGAGGACAAAGAAGAGACCATTGGCTTTGTCAAATATTAATGATTTTGTTAAAGTTTCTTTGAGTAGAATGGTGAGGACAAAGGCCCAACTGTAGTGATTAGAAGGTGGTTAAGTGAAAACAGAAACTTCATACAAGTCTTTTGCAAAATTTGGGGCTGTAAATCGGGAGATCGCAGGAGCTAGACACGAGGTCTAAGAAGACTTTCTTAAATATGAGAGTGAGGAAAGAACAGGTTATAATGAGTAGTGAAAAGAATCGACAAATTTGAAGTCTCAGTGAAAATGCTGGAATGGTTATAGTACAATAAATGCTCTGAAATAAAAAGTGAGAGTCCAAGACTGTCTTCATATTTGAAATCAAGATTTCAGAAGCAATGCAGTCATTGGTCATGACCAGATCTGGATCCTTGTGAGATCCTTGGCATCATGAGAGATGAGGTGGAGAAAAAGTTCACTGAGGATAAGGAGTTTAAGGACCTGAGGGGCCAGAGTTTTAGATGAGTCATATATCTGGATGTCTGAGATCACCAAGCTTCCGGGAAGGGGAGGACAGGGGCTGAGAGATGGTAGAACACACTGGCGATGAGAGCAAATGGTAAAGTCTGGCAACAAACACTTCAAAGGAGCTTCTGTTTTTGAAAGGCCAGAAGACTCTGGAAGTGACAAATAGAAGCAGGGATCCTATCAACTCCACAAGCACATCTTGAAGCATGGGGAAGAAAAGAAAAAGCTTTTATTTTCTAGGACTTGAAGGGAAGGAGTGTCCTCAGGGGACAACTAAGTTTCCATTGGAATAATAAACAGAAGTGAATGCTTAGAGGAACAGAATTTGCTTTTAACAGACCAAGAGATCTAAGTGGAAGATTTGGGGAGGAAGGTCTGGGAGTTTGGGTAGAACACATGATTTACACAAGGAATTGGGAACATGAATCTACATGATGACAATTCATCTGAGAGTCTTGTTTTTCTGACAATGACTGAGGAGTGGAGAGATGCGAGGAATGATGGGCTTCATCCTGGAAGTCTTTGAGTCTAAAATGATTGAGAACTCAGGGAACCTGGAGAGAAGTGGATCCAGAGCACATGGCAATTGAGTGTCTCGGGGGGGGCGGGGGGGTTGCTGTCTAACCAGCAGGAAGTCTGGAAGTCAGGGGGCTTCCCTGGACATGCAAGCTGAAAATGTCGAGGCTGCTGGTCTAGCTGCCAGACAGGTTTTCAGCACCTGAAGGATGAGAAACTCAGGGCAACTGGTCTGGAACAGAGACCATTACTGAGACATTTGGGGTCTGAGAGCTGTACAGTAATGTCAATGTCTCATCTGGGGAACTTCAGAAAGGCAGTGGTTTTCCAAATGTTTGGGTATAAAAATAAAATCTGGGGATATAATTATGATCCTTGTTCTATAGACAGTGAGGCTGCTGTTAAACCACGTCAACAAATTCTACTTCAATATTCTGGATAAGTTCTCGACCAACAAATCTAAATCTTAGAATCTCAGATAGTTATGTGCTTAGATCGTTAATATCATTGCTGCTACTATGACACTATTTGTAGTTTGAAGGAAATGTCTTTTCCTCTGTTTCTCTCAGGAACATTTGGGTGAGAAGTATCCTTTCCTTTCCTTTCTCAATTTTAAGATGTCAGTGGAACAGTATTAGTTCCTCTATGTAGAGGACCTGAGACCCCCGGGAGGGAAGTGAGGCAGATGACACAAATTCCCAACTGGTAAAGACCAGCAACCATGGGCCAGGTTGAAGGGAAAGACTGAGCTCTTCTGTCACTTGAAAGGTTCTAAGAACGTGCATCTGAGTAGACACTGCAAATAGGAATCTGGGGTTTTCTGAGCAAAAAGAGTAAGTGGGGCTTCCCTGGTGGCGCAGTGGTTGAGAATCTGCCTGCCAATGCAGGGGACACGGGTTCGAGCCCTGGTCTGGGAAGATCCCACATGCCGCGGAGCAACTGGGCCCGTGAGCCACAATTACTGAGCCTGCGCGTCTGGAGCCTGCGCTCCGCAACAAGAGAGGCCGCGACAGTGAGAGTCCCGCGCACCGCGATGAAGAGTGGCCCCCGCTTGCCGCAACTAGAGAAAGCCCTCGCACGGAAACGAAGACCCAACACAGCCATAAATAAATAAAAATAAATAAATTAAAAAAACAAAACAAAACAAAACACAGAGGCCCCCCATCACTGCTCATGAAACCATTGTTAAAAAAAAAAAAAAAAAAGGAGCAAGTGGAGGATTCACACCCATTTTTTCTAAGTCGAGGTTTGGAGACAGGGAAGCAAGAAGCCCTGATCCAGACTGCAGACTCTGATCAGTATTCACCACTGAATGTGTGTCGTGGTGGCAACAATGAATCAAGATTCGAGGCTGGGGACCAGGTTGGTTTTGGAGGTCCCACTGTTTTCGTAGTCCTCTCAGTTTAAGCTCTCGCCCCTGTACTTTCCTCAACCAAGAGTTTTAGTAGTCTTTCCGTTACCCCAGGGGACTTGCTTGGCAAAGCTAACAAATCAAGCTGCTTTTACAAATCAACAACAAGGCCTGCTAGGTTTCTGCCTCTGCCCAGGGCTGCCAGGTTCCTAACAAGCACCAGGAGATGGAAGGAGGCAGATGGCAAGAAGCACACTTGGCCCTTGCGCTAGAGAAAGAAGGATTGCGAGGCCACTGCTTGGTATACAACACTTTCCTCCCTTCATTCTTTTAGGAGGAAAATAAACCGAGTAGCCCTGAGGGGAATTGAAACATACCTTAACAAAACACAGTTGGCCCATGAAGAAATATATTTAAACTGCATTTTCTGTTGGGAAGCAAGTACTGGAGAAATATCCTTTTTACTCTTGTCTATCCTCTGCTTCCAAATGAAGGAAATAAGAAAATGTCAGAAAGAATACAGAGCTGATCTCTACAGATTGGGCTAGGTTAGATTCCAGTGTGTTCGGTGAGCAGCTTAATCAATAGTCCCAAAGACTCCTTGACTACTTTGTGTATCTCACATTGTATCATTTTCCATCTCAAGGCCAAGTTCTAAGAAGTCAGTCTATGTCTGCCTAATTGACTGTGCTCAGGAACCTCTGACACTGAGAATGACTGCTAGTCTAGTCCAATGAAAATGAAGAATTATATTGCTCACAGGCATTAAAAAAAGAATTAAAATATACTTTAAAAACCTAAAACTAAATTTTAGGTAATATTTTCTGATGATCTTGGTAGTTTGAAGTGAATCAGTTACCAGGCATAGAACTAAGTATTATTTTACATACCAGTTGTTTGGATTGCAGGCATTTGGATAGGATTTACATTTTTTACTAATATTTTTATGGACCTAGGGGATCATCTAGGAGTTTTAAACAGCGTTAAGGACTACTATCATGCAAATATTTTAAAACTAGATTTTTTTCAAGGTCCAAGTAGCAGAAGGAAGTGAAGATTAAGGAAAAGGAAAAGGGTGTTTCAGTAGGAGTCAATTGGATAGTAAGAATAGACTGAAAAGTAAAGTGCAGAATCTGAAATGATATTTAGAATCCCTAGCTTATTCCAACACTTGCATAATGATCCAATATAATCATTGTAATAACCTATGCTTAGTATTAAAGATATAATCATCACATAGGATTATAAAGATCTTTCAATTTGAACAACATGAGATGAGTATTCAAACCTCTTCAAATCTCATATAAATTATCATGAGACCTATATAGCTCTGATTGCCTAACCTGTCTGCCCAGCAGAATCACCTGGCAAATTAAAAAGTATTCCTGAACATCCCCACGACCTTCATTTTGGGCACCTAGGAACCTCATTAATTCAATGCCCCCCAGAAGATTCTGCTAATCGCTCACATTTGAGAAACATTCCAGCATAGAATTCCGATCTTCCTCTTGCTTCTGACTGGGAGCCTATTTGCAAGTCAGGGCTGGCTTTGTAGCACGTGACCTGTGCAGTTACATGGACTCAGTCCTAGGAGGGCCTCACACGCAGTTCAATGCGGGGGGCCGGTAGGGAGTCGCCATCTTGAAATTCTTAATAATTTTTGAACAAAAGGCAGAGCGTTTCCATCTTGCATTGGGTGCACACACTGTGTAGCCCGTCTTGCCCCTTGTGTTTTTCTCATCAGCAGAATCAGTCTTGAAAGAAGCAACCAAAGGGTCCTAGGAAAGGATGAGTCCAGGAGACTCTGAAAGCTCTACTAACCCACATTGTGTTACTAATGCACCCACACTTTAATATAACAATTCTCCCACACTGGCGGGATACAGGGTGTCTCATCTCAAGGAAGGAAGGTGGCTCCTGCCGCAGCTGAGAGTTCTGACTGTGTTTGGCTCTCTGCAGTCTCCACTGCCCGGTGTCACCATCTCGTTCCACCTCCCAGAGGACACTCCTAAGATCCCTGTGGTCAGTCTTCCTTCTCTGGAGAGTTCCTCACAGCAGGACACGTATTCCTGTCAGTTGCTCCTGCCTCCCTTCTTGAGAAGAGTGATAAGTTCTTTGTCAGTATGTGTTTTGCAAATATTTTTGCCAGTTAATATCTTAATTTTTCATTTTTGTAAATGTGTCTCGTTTCTTATAGAAATGAAATTTTTATTTTAATAAACTTTATCATTTCATTGATTTCCTTTTTGTTAGGTCCATTATAAGAACTCTTTTGCTAACCAGTGCCTCATAGATTTTATGCTATGTATTCCACTAGAAATGTAATAACTTGGACTCTTACATTTAGGTCAACCAACGATTTTGATTTATTTTTTGTGCATAGTGTGGGTTAAGAGTCAATGTTCATTTTATCCATACAGATATACAATAATTCTAGCAACATTTCTTGAAAAATATATCTTTTCCAAGTTGAATTATCTTGGCACTTTCTAAAAAATCAATTGTTGACTTAATGATGAGTCTATTTCTGGATTGTCTATACTGTTTACACTATTCTGTTGATCTATATGCCTATCTTTATGTCTATTCTTACCGTCTTGATTACTGAAGCTTTATAGTAAGTTTTGAAATCATATAAGGTAAATCCTCTAATCATGTTCTTCTATTTCAAAACTGCTTTGGCTGTTATATATATATATATATATTTTTTTTTTTTCCCCATGTAAGTTTTAACATTATCTTGTCAATTTCTTCCAAAATCCTGTTAAGATTTGATTGGGTGGGACTACCCTGGTGGCACAGTGGTTAGGAATCCGCCTTCCAATGCAGGGGACATGGGTTTGATCCCTGGTCCGGGAAGATCCCACATGCCGTGGAGCAACTAAGCCTGTGTGCCACAATTACTGAGCCTGCACTCTAGAGCCCACAAGCCACAACTACTAGATCCTACATGCATGCCACAACTAAGAGTTCGCATGCCACAACTAAGGAGCTGGCAAGCCGCAACTAAGGAGCCTGTGAGCCACAACTAAGGAGACTGCCTGCTGCAACTAAGACCCCAGAGCAACCAAAATAAATAAATTAAAAGAGAAAAGAATTAAATGCTCTCATTATTTTTTTTAAAAAAAGATTTGATTGGGTAATATTAGCCTCAAAAAGTAAGC
Source organism: Balaenoptera acutorostrata (assembly GCF_949987535.1). Taxonomy (NCBI): domain Eukaryota; kingdom Metazoa; phylum Chordata; class Mammalia; order Artiodactyla; family Balaenopteridae; genus Balaenoptera; species Balaenoptera acutorostrata. Next base: position 9,264,172 of record NC_080066.1, on the reverse strand, counting down.
TGACAAATGTTCCCTTATTCTCTCTTTTTGAATAGTTTGTGTAAGAATGATAGTATTTATTCCTATAATATTTCTGGACTTCAACAATTTTTTTTTGAAAAGTTATTTGGTTTTTTTTTAATTGGAGTATAGTGGATTTACAATGTTGTGTTAGTTTCAGGTGTACATCAAAGTTATTCAGTTATACATAGATATATTTTTTTTCAGATTCTTTTCCCTTATAGGTATTAAAAAATATTGAGTATAGTTCCCTATGCTATACAGTAGGTCTTTGTTGGTTATCTATTTTATATATACTAGTGTGTATATGTTATGTCCCAAACTCCTAATTTATCTCCCCCCACTTTCCCCTTTAGTAACCATAAGTTGCTTTTTAGTTTTTTGGTTTTGGCCACACAGTGCGGCACTCGGGATCTTAGTTCCCCAACCAGGGATTGAACCCATGCCCCCTGCAGTGGAAACAAGGAGTCTTAACCACTGGACCACCAGGGAAGTCCCCATAAGTTTGTTTTGTATATCTGTGGGTCTATTTCTGTTTTGTATATAACTTCATTTGTATCTTTTTTTTTTAGATTCCACATATAATAATATATGATATTTGTCTTTTTCTGTCTGGCTTACTTCACTTAATATGATAATCTCTAGGTCCAACCATGTTGCTGCAAATGGCATTATTTCATTCTTTTTTATGGCTGAGTAATATTCCATTGTATAAATATACCACATTTTCTTTATCCGTTCATCTGTCGATGGACATTTAGGTTGCTTCCATGTATTGGCTGTTGTAAATAGTGCTTCTATGAACATAGGTGTGCATGTATCTTTTCAAATTATGGTTTTCTCTGAATATATGCCCATGAGTGGAATTGCTCGATCATATGGTAACTTTATTTTTAGTTTTTTAAGGACTATTTTCCATAATGGCTGCACCAATTTTCATTCCCACCAACAGTGTAGGAGGATTTCTTTTTCTCCACACCCTTTCCAGCATTTATTATTTGTAGACTTTTTGATGATGGCCATCCTGACTGGTGTGAAGTGGTACCTCACTGTAGTTTTGATTTGCATTTCTCTAATAATTAGCGATGTTGAACATCTTTTCATGTGCCTTTTGGCCATCTGTATGTCTTCTTTTTGATTATAAATTAAATGTTTTAAATCACTAGAAGACTATTCAAGTTCATTTTTTTGTTTCTGTTTGAGTCAGTTTTATTATATAGTCTTTTTCAAGTAATTGTCCATTCAATGTAGGCAGTCAAAATTATTGGCAAGAGTTTTTTTTTTTATAATATTGTCACATTTTTGTATATCTGCAGGATCTGTAGTGACGTTTCCTATGTCATTTCTGATCTTGACAATATGTGCCTTCTCTATTTTTTACTTAACCAGTTAAGCTAGAAGCTTATCAATTTTATTGATTCTATCAAAGGACCAGCTTTGGTTTCACTGATTTTTCTCTTTTGTTTTTTCCTTTTTTAAATTTCATTAATTTTTACTATTATAAAATATTATATGTATTATTTCCTTCTATCTACTTAATTGGGTTTAATTGTTATTTTAGTCTAATTTTATAAAATCAATCCAGATCATTGACTTGAAATCATTATTTTTTTCTAATGTATGCACTGCATTTAAATAATAGGTTTTACCCTAAGCACTGTTTTGACTGTGTCCTAAAATTTTTGCTGTAATTCCATTCAATTCAAAATATTCTCTAACTTCCTTTTTGATTTTTTTCTTTGACCCATGGAATATTTATAAGTGTGTTGTTGAATTTTCAAATATTTGGGGTTTCCTCATTATCTTATTTTGGTAAATTTTTAATGCAATTGCATTTTGGTTAGAGGTTATACCTGAATGATTTCAATCTTTTTATTTATTTATTTATTTATTTTTTAAAAATTTTTGGCTGCGCCTCACAGCATGTGGGATCTTAGTTCCCTGACCAGGGATCAAACCATGCCCCCTGCAGTGGAAGTGTGGAGTCTTAACCAATGACACCAGGGAAGTCCCTCAATCTTTTTAAATCAATGAGGTTTTTATGACCCTGCATATGATCTAGTCCAATAAATATTTTATGTGCCCTTAAAAGGTATGTGTAATCTGCATGTGTCATGTTGAATATTGTGTAGGTATCATGTTTTATAAACATAAATTGTCAGTGTTGTTGATTAGATGGTTCAGATCCTCTATATCTTTCTTATTTTTTCCCCTAATTTGACCACAAATTTCTGAGAGGAGGGGTTTATTCTCTTTAGTGCATTGAATAGTGGCCCCCAAAAGAGATGTTAACTCAGAACCTTAGAATGTAACCTTATTTGAAATAAAGGTCTTTGTAGATATAATTAAGGTAAGGCTTTTGAGATAAGATTATCCTAGATTAGAATGGGACCTAAAACCAATGATAGATGTCTTTGTAAGAGACAGAAAAGGAGAACACATACACAGAGGGCAGAGGCCATGTGAAGATGGAGGCAAAGACTGGAATTATGCTTCCACAAGCCAAGGAATGCCAGGGACCACCAGAAGCCAGGAAAGGCAAGCAAATATTTCTCCCCTAGAGCCTTCAGAGAAATCATGGTTCAGCTGAAACTGTGACTTCAGACGTCTAAACTCCAGAACTGTAAGAAAATAAATTTAGGTTGTTTTAAGCTACAAAATTTGTGGTGATTTGTTCTAGAAGCCCTAAGAAACTAATACACTCTCCATCTATGATTGTCGAATTTTCTATTTGTGTTCAATTCTGTCAATTTTTGCTATTTGTATTTTGCAACTCTTTTAATGATTACATAGATACTTAATGATTGTTATGTCTTCTTGTTTAATTAACCACTTTTTATTAGGAAATGTTTTGTTTTGTCTCTATTAATACTTTTCATATTAAAAATGTAATTTTTTTCTGATTTCTATATAGCTACTCCTACACGCATAAGCTTACTATTGGCATGGTAAATATTTCCCATGCATTTACAGTCAACTATTTGTGTCTTGTAATTTAAAGTTTGCTGTCTTATGGACAACACATACTTGGGTCTTGTTTTACTTAAATATTTTTAAAATTTGTGGTAATTTATTGAAAAATTTAGTCCTTAACATTTAATGGAGTCATTCATAGCATTAGGTTTAGGTGTATAATTTCAATATCTGTTTCTTCTATGTCTCTTCTATTTTTATTTCCCCCCATCATGTGTTTTAAGGAATATTTGAATAGCTTTTAGAATTTAATTTAAATTTACTGTTGATTTTCAGCTATACTGCTTTTCAATCTTTAAAAATGTGGTTGGATCATAATATACATCTATTAGTTTTCACACTCCACTTACAGTAAATATTGTACCAAGTCATTAAAAATATAGAAAGCTTGCCCCAATATTTAGATCTGTACCCCCCATCCTTTATGTTATAATTACTTTATGTATTACACCTATATATTATATAAACCTCACAAGGCTATGTTGTTGTGTTTGTTTTAAGCTCTTCTACGAAAGTGCTAGGAGGGACAAAAAATAAAAATATACTGATTGTTTTCTACTTAACCAGATATTTACCATTTCTAATGTTCTTCCTTGTCTTCTGATGATCCAAGATTCTATCTGGTGTGATTTACCTTCAGTTTGAGTAATGATTTCTTATAGTGAAGAACTGTTGGCAATGAATTCTCTTGGTTTTCTTTTATCTAAAATTGTCTACTTATGATTTTTTTTGTTGAAGGATATTTTCAATGCATGTAGACCCTTAAATTTTCAGTTTTTATTTTAAAATATTGTTCCACTTTTATCTGTTCTCACTGATTTTTAACAAGAAGTCAGCTGTTAGTGAGAGCATTGTTCTCCTGTATATAAAATTTCCCTTTTCTCTTTCTGTTTTTGAGATATTCTCTTTATTTTGACTTTCAGCAATGTGACAATAATGTGTCTCAACCTGGATTTCTTTGTGTTTATTCTGCTTGGTCTTCATTGAGACATATCTATAAATTTTTGTCTTTCATCAAATTTGGGGTAATAGTAGACATTGTTCCTTTAAATATTTTCTGTTCCATTTTCTCTCTGTGCTGCTTCTGAAGTTCTAACTACATGTATATTGAGCTGTGTAGTATTATCTAAAAAGTTCCTGAGGCTCTGTTCATATTTTTTCAGTCACCTTTTCTTCTGTTCTTCACATCTACTGATCAGTATTCAGGTTCACTTACTCCTTCCTCTGAATCTCTGATTGCTGATTATAATTGCATCCAGTGAATTTTTTAGTTCAGATATTGTTTCTTTTCAGTTGTAGAATTTCTGTTTTGTTCTTTTTTATTGTTTCTGTTTCTCTGCTCAGGTATTGTACCTTTTTATTCACTTCAAGCATATGTTACCTTACTTCATTTAGGGTAGTTAAAATGGCTTATTTGAAGTGCTTTTCTGCTAATTCCAGTTTCTTACTCATTGCAGTGTTGGAATAGGTGGATTTTCTTTTCTGTTGAAAATGTGTTCTATTTTCTTGGTTCTTTGCATGTCAGTAATTTTCTTTCTTTCTTTCTATCTTTCCTATTTTTTTTTTTTTTTTTTGCCACGCCACATGGCTTGTGGGATCTTATTTCCCTGACCATGCATTGAACCCGTGCCCACAGCAGTGAAAGCACCGAGTCCTAACCACTGGACCACCAGGGAATTCCCCCAAGTAATTTTTAATTGTGTCCTACACACTATTAATGTTTAATTGTAGAGAATCTAAATTGTTTGTTTTGGGGTTTTTTGATAAATGTTTTATTTTTTGTTTCAACAGACAATTAACTTTGCAGGATTTGAATAGCAAACTGTATTTCTTGGGCAGCAGTTCTAGTGTCAATTCAAATCTTTTATGTTTAGTTGAAATACTTTAGTCTTTTCTGCAAATATGTGACTCAGGAGACAACCATAAATATGGGTAGACCAAATTATGGGATGCTTTCTACGGATCTTTTTCTTCCATTATTTCCTCACTCTCTTAAGCCATCATGGTTTCCCAGGCTATATTTTTTTTCTGAGGCTCCTTCTGATGCGTTCAGAAGAATGCATATTTCCCATTGGTTCTTACCACTCAAGTGCACTTAGCTCCAGGTAAAAAGCCACAGCTAGGAGCTTATTTCATCCCTGTCTCTTCCTCCCTTCCATCAGAGTCTATCTAGTTCTGATCATTCTTCACTGTCCTCAGATTTTTTTTTTTTTATTATGTCTGCATTTTACGATTGTTCTCTTTAGGGAAGGGGTTTTGTTAGGGCTTTAGACCATCATCACCAAAAGCAGAAGTCCACATATAATTTGTCTTGGATTGAACCCTTTCTACAGGTTAAGCAATATGTACTTTATATATAGCAGCACATTTAGCACAGACCACATTTCTTTTTTTTTTTTTTTTTTTTTTTATAGCTACTTTATTTATTTATTTATTTATTTTTGGCTGTGTTGGGTCTTCGGTTCGTGCGAGGGCTTTCTCTGGTTACGGCAAGTGGGGGCCACTCTTCATCGCGGTGCGGGGACCGCTCTTCATCGCGGTGCGCGGGCCTTTCACTATCGCGGCCCCTCCCGTTGCGGGGCACAGGCTCCAGACGCGCAGGCTCAGTAGTTGTGGCTCACGGGCCCAGCTGCTCCGCGGCATGTGGGATCTTCCCAGACCAGGGCTCGAACCCGTGTCCCCTGCATTAGCAGGCAGATTCTCAACCACTGCGCCACCAGGGAAGCCCCAGACCACATTTCTGTAGTACAGGTAGATTAATCCCATTTTCTAGATGAGGAAACTGAGTCTCAGGTAAAGCAACTTGCTGAATACCATACATTTAATAAGAGTTGGAGATAGACATGAAACCTTAGTTCTCTGAATCCACTGTTCATGTCCTCAAATTTCACTGTGATATGCTGGCCAATATTCTAGCTGGTGCACTATTGTAAGGAAATGTTATTCAATATTTGGTACATATGTACAGTAACAGAGTAAAAAGCTATGATTCTTCTTTATAATGATAGAACTTGAGGTTGCAAGTGAATTAACTTTGCTCTTTTATATTTTGGCTGGAGATTGGTTTCCTATAAAATTTCAGAAGGAAAGCATATTTCCATTGGCTTATATGAAGTGATAATGAGACAATTTTTATTCTGTTAGGGGAAAAATTTAATTATGCAGGAATTCTCTATATTGTAACCATAGCTAAATTCGCCCATGTCTGAAGAGAGCAATTACGGACTGTCACTGTTCTCCTTTGCATACATTATTTCCCTACAGACAAAAAAGAAGGTGGGCAGAGCCAAGCAATGTCCTCACCCTCCATAGAGAAAAGTTCTTAACTAGCCAGTACTTCTCAGTGTTCTTGAACCTGCATTAGTATGCAAATAGTAACTAGTTCATCTGCAAGGCTGACTCAGGACCTGAAACAGAAGGGTTAAGTCATGGTGAATTACAGGAGTCAGGCAACAGAGCAAAAATATTGTGAGTAAAGCTTCCTGAAGGCATATGTTATACATGGACCTTATGACTAAATGATTTAAACAAAATGATTCATTTTGTCGAAACAGTTCATCATTCCTGACTCCCCTGTTCACAAAAGCTATTGCACGTGGTGATAATGAGAAATTTCCTTCTGCATATTTGCTTATCTCAAGAAGTTACTTGTGTTGGTAAAAATGAGGAGCAGCATCATTAAGTAAGAAAGAATAATATTCAGCATAAATACAGTTTTTGAGAGATGCCAAATAAAAGCTATTCCAGATGAAATCTATTTAAACTTATAATAAGGTAATTAATGTAAGTAGTAAATGCAATTATAAAAAATGCTGGAGTGTTGCGAATAATTTCTAGTTTAAGATGACATATGGTAATGTTTTTGCTGTAGTACAGGTTTATTTTTTTAACAGATTGGAAGTTTGGCAGGAATATCAATGAGCTTCTCTCTCAGCCCCCACCCCCTGCACACATACACATTTTCCTTCTTGGCGGCACTGCTATCAAATCTCAAACTCTACGACAAAATTAGTTTTTTATTTTGAAGAATATCTGGGTCTCCAAGGTCTACACTTGAACCTGGATGATGGGCTTATACTAAACATTTTCCTTCATCTCTTAAGTAAAACCCTCTACAGAATATTCATTTTGATCATTCTCCCTGATCATCTGTTAATGTTGCATTTTCACAGCAGATAAAGTGAGAATCTCAGGGTCCCTGTTCTCACCATAAGACAATGTAGATGCTCATTCAATTTTATTATTATTATGTTTTCAATCCACAAAGGAGATTCAGGTATCAGCTTATTTTAATCACACAATGTTCAGAGATGCTGGTGTCAATTTTTTAGACTTATCAACCAGTAAACATAGCAAATCCACCTGCTTTGTCTACTATTGTGAGTTCTAGTTTTTGGTTTACATAACATAACTCATATATAAAGAAAACAATATATATTGCAAAAGGGTTTATATACATTCAGTCCAATAATAACACAAGCAACCCCATATCTACCACCTGGTTTGAGAATTAGAATATGTTGAATTGTGTGACCCCTCCCCTGAGATTACCATTATCCCAAGTTTTGTGCTTATTTTCTTGCTTTTTAAAGAAATAATTTTACCACCCTAAATATACATATATTTTAAAACAGTTCAATTTTGCACAGTTTTGAACTTTATATAAGTAAATGAGTTGCTAATATTCTTCTGTAACTTACTGAAGAATATTAAAGTAATATTCAAGGTTTTTAAAGCTATTTTCATAAAAAGATTGGCATTTAATTGCTATTTCCCATATTCTGGTTTGGGTTTTGTGGCTGTGCAAACCTCATAAAATGAGTGGAGATATGAATCCTCTTTTATTTTTTCTTCTCTATTTTAAGGTTCGGCTAAGATTTAACAATGCATTTCTCATATATTTGACGAACATATAAAATCAGTTAAGCTTGCTCTTTCCTGGGGAAAAACTATTTAACAATTAATTCAATTTCTGTATTATGGGACTTTTTAGTTTATTTCATACTGAGTCAGTTTTGGTAATCTATATTTTACCTGAGACATTTATTTTCTTCTAAGTTTTAAAATTTATTACCATAAAGTTTGTACGTGATTTCTTGTTTTTAATCTGTTGCATCTACAGTTATGTCCCTCTTTTTTATCTCCTAATGTTATTTATATTGCCTACTCTCCTGTTTTATTTTGATCTTACTAGATTTCTATCAATTTTATCAGTCTTTTTAAAGAATAAATTTAGCTTCTTTTGAAGTTTTGTACTCTATTTCCTTAACATCTATTCTTATTTTTAAATTTGTCTTCTGTGTCTTTGTGCTATATTTGTTGTAATTTTTCTAATTTTTTGTTTGTTTCCTAGCTCATTAATTTTCTACCTTTCCTCTTCTTTCTGATAAGATTTTGTCTGAAAGCTTCTTTCTAATACTATAAGCTTTAACATATTAATTACTTCATTTAGTTGCCATAGTAATTTAGTTTATTATGAGTTTGTTGAAAATGTTCTTAAATTTTCAAACTTATGAGGTTTTTAAAAGTTATCTCTTTATTATGGATTTCTAAATTGATTATGTATATTACTGAGTTTTTAAGACTCATAACCTAGCACAAGACTGATTTTAAAAATGAAGCATGGGGAATTCCCTGGCGGTCCAGAGGTTAGGACTCTGTGCTTCCACTGCAGGGGGCAGAGGTTGGATCCCTGGTCGGGGAACTAAAATCCTGAATGCTGTGGGGCGTGGCCAAAAAAAAAATTTTTTTTAAATGAAGCATGAAAAGAATATCTATCATCATGTAACAAGTATGATATTCTTTTTTTCAAATATTTATTTATTTATTCATTTGGCCACACCGGGTCTTAGTTGCAGCACGCTGGATCTTTGTTGCCACATGCAGGATCTTCATTGTGGCATGCGAGATCTTTTTAGTTGCAGCATGTGGGATCTTTAGTTGCGGCATGTGCGCAGTCTTAGCCACTGGACCACCAGGGAAGTCCCAACTATGATATTCTAAACATGATTATTACAGGATTATTATTATTTATATATTTATTCATTCAAGTATTCTGTAACTTTCTCATTTGGGGTTTGCTTGAATTACCAATTAGATACACCAAACTGAAAGATGTATTACAAACTCACTTTAAGATGCTGAATTTTTCCTCATTGTTTTTAGTTCCCTAATGTTCGCCTTGTATATTTTAAGAAATTATATTAGGTGCATACAGATTTTAAGTTATCTTCCTAGTGTAATTTATCATGTGTGTTGGACATACTTATATCTAATAATGTTTTTGCTTCAAAGCCTATTTTGTCTAATATTAAAATATCTATTTAGCTTCCTTGTATGTGATATTTGCCTATTATTTTCGTTTAATTACCTGTCATTTTCTTTCAATCATTATATACTTCTTATTTTAGTTGTGTCTTTTATAAAAAACACATAACTCATTTTTGTTATTAACCCACCCAATTTTTAAAAAATTTTAACTAGCAAGCTTAGTTCACAAACATTTATTTCTTTTTTATTCTAATTTCTATTTGTTTTGTTTTTCTGATTTTTCTTTTATCTCTTCTGACTTTTTTTTGTATTGATTATAAGTTTTATTTCCCAATTCTGAAGCTTCTGGAAAATTCTCCATCTTTTTTACTCCTTAAATTCTACTCCTCTCCCCACATTCTTTCTTCTCTCCTAGAACTCTAGTCAGAATCCTGTTAGACACTTACAGTCTCTTTGTCAAGAACTTTGACCATTCTTCCCTGTTGTACTGTCTGTATGCACATGCTTCTTTCTTAATATCTTCATCTAAATTCTTCAATCCATGAATTTTCTCTTCAGCAGAGTCTAATTTTGGTCTGCAATCTAGCTATTGAGATTTAATTTAAATTATGTTCTCACATTCCCAGAACATCTATCTGCTTCTTTTCTAATTTACCTGGTCATTTTTTATTTTTCTCATATACATGTATGGGCTTCCACATCCCTGCTTTATTTCTTTAAACATATCCTATATAGCTATTTTATACCTGTATTCACTAATTGCAGCATCTGAAGCCTTGAGGGGTTCTGTTTGTCTTTTGGCTGTCTCTCCTTAGTGGTACCTTGCTTTCATGTGTCTTGTAATTTTTAATCAGGAGCTTATTTTTGTGTGACTTTGATAAGTGGAATCTTGAAGTGTCTGGGTAGGGTAGTGGCATCTATGGAGATAATTTCCCTGTGTTCCTACCTTGCACCTGGCCTACATTAAATATATTTCTAGGCTGGAGGTTTACCAGAGCACATAGGTGGTATCAGTTGGAATCTCAGACCTTTGTGAGAGTAAAACTGTCATTGTGAATTTTCAGAGCAGATGTCTAGAATGTTTTTTGTTTTACACCAGAATCAAGGTGAAGATCAACCAATCTTCCTTTGCTTAGACAATATTTTTCTACCTTGTCCTTTCATTGAGGGTTTAGTTTTCTGAGCCTTCCAATTCTATGAGAGTCTCAGTTACAAACCACCCCGCTCCCCCCTGCCCATTATGTGGACCAAGTGTTTGTCTCTTGTTCCCTGTGTGGTCAGTGAAGCGTGCAGCACCTGGCAACAGGAAAAACTCTCACAGAAGAAGTGGTTTCAGTGCCTCATTAGCACACTGATATAAAGCCCCCTCTTTGTTTTGAGACTTGTATGTTTTCCTAACATTTTTAAGTGCTCAGCTATATATTTAAAGTTATCTTTTTGGTATTTTAGTCAGAATTCTTAGATCTTTGGTGGTGGGAATATTTTTCTTTGCAAGTCCCTACTCCATCATTGCTTGAGTGGAAATACAATAAGTATTTATCATCCAGGAGATCCTGAATTTTCATCATGTTTTTCATTGTGAAGATGCCACAGTGCTTTGAAAGAGAAAAAAAAAATCTTACATTTCCTACAGCTCTGGTGTGTACTAACCACACTGCCTTGCATCCTGCCTTCCTTTTACTCACTTTCCTTTTCCACTTGACTCCACATGATTACATTCAGATATATCAGACTGACATTTCCCTCCACACACAAAACACACACAATATACTCACCCAACTCCTTCAAAAACTTACATTCGTGTCAGAACGGAGAGAAACCCATTTCTGTTCTTTTACTGACCTATTGTAAGGGCGCCATAGTGACTTTAGATGAGCCAAGAAGCTTTGATTTTAATAATAGCTCTGTCCGTATTAGCTATACAGGAGTCTGAGTTTGTGATCCAACCCATATAAGCCTAGGTATCCTTTTCTGGAAAAATGAGGAGTGGAGCTGGTGAAGGAGGCGGTGAGGAATTGTTCCTTCCTGTCAAGTTCCAGTCATGAAGGGCGGGGGCAACTCTGGGGTCTGCTACCTGGTGTGTGTGTGTGTAATTGGCGGTTTTGTAGTGTACAGTTGGAAATTGCTGGGAACGGGAATTTTAGTTACGTGTTTTTTGGTCATGATAAATAAATAATAAACATAAATTTAAGAAATGAAGAGGAAGACTTAAATAATCTTTGAAACTTTTCAAATATAACAACTGAATCTATAAATCTGACATTTGAACAAGCATTGAAGAAGTTTAAAAATCAGGGTTCATATGATCCTACAACTTACATGAGTTTGCTCCTCAATCAACATCTGTTAGTAGAAGCCTTGCTTAAAAAACTAAAAACAGAGTTGCCATATGATCATGCAATCCCACGCCTGGACATATATCCAGAGAAAACTATAATTCAAAAAGATACACCCCAAAGTTCATAGCAGCACTATTTACAATAGCCAAGACATGGAAGAAACCTAAATGGATAATATACAATGGAATATTACTCAGCCATAAAAAAAGAATGAAATAATGCCATTTGCAGCAACATGGACAGACCTAGCAATTATTACACTAGGTTAAGTAAGTCAGATAGAGAAAGACAAATATCATATGATATCACTTATATGTGGAATCTGAAAAAAATACAAATGAACTTATTTATGAAACAGAAATAGACCCACAGACATAGAAAACAAACTTACGGTTACCAAAGGGGAAGGAGAGGGAGGGATAAATTAGGAGAATGGGATTAACATGTATACACTACTATATATAAAATAGATAAACAACAGGGTCCTACTGTATAGCACAGAGAACCATACTCAATATTTTGTAATAACCTATGAGGGAAAAGAATATATATTCACTGTGCTGTACACCTGAAACTAATACAACATTGCAAATCAACTATACTTCAGTTTAAAAAAAAAGAAAAGAAAAAATATAGAAGCCTGGCTGAGTGAGAAGCACCATGTCTCGTGAGCAGAAGTGGTGAAATGGCTAGCTTTCTGGGCTCCCTCTGTGGAACATCCCAAGGTGAAATGCTTGTGCTCAACTTCAGAAGCTGTTTCCTTGGAAAAATTTTATTTAAAACCTTTCACTTACAGATATCTGCATCTGATTAATCAACTCATAAACGCTAAGGCCTAGATTCTGAGTTGGTCATTAATGAATAAATTAATTGTACAAGAATGAATGACAGTCTGTTCAATAGAGTTCTAAGGATCTGAGACAAAAATATTGGTGGAAGGAAAGTGTAAAATGCTTGGACACGTGAAAACCCAGAAGAGCTGTCTATGTAAATTGCGCCATTTTTTTGCGGACAAACTACCCAGTTTTAATGATCAGTGTACCCTGGAGCATTTTGGTTATTCATTTTCCCCCAAAGTTGTTGCTAAGTAGAGCCCTCAAATGTCTTCCCCTTAATCGGCTCTCTCCCTTTCATCTCCTGCTCTCCATTAGCCGAATCTCTCCCAGAAGGAAGGCAGGGCTCTGCCAGACCAAGGCCAAGGGCTCTGAGTGCTGAAACAAAGCCTCCAGGTTGTAGCTCCCTCCCGGCTCCTGAGAGGCGCACTCCATCCAACACAACAGCAGCCAAAATGGAAAGTGGGAAAAAGCAATCTTCTTTGGCAGGAACAGTAGTGCATTCACTGCCAAATCGTGTGCATTCATGTCAGTGAAGACTGGCATTTCTTGAAATTCTCCAAACAAATAAAAGGGAAAACCTTGGTGCATTTGCATGCAGAACATATTCAGTCCAGACGACTGCTAATTTTCTTCCAAGAGTCAAGACACAAGATTCTGACATCTTGCAGATTAGCCCCTTGTCACATTGTTTTTCTCTGTCCTGTCTCCTATTTATTCCACTGGCAGAGGGGAACCATACTTTACTTTCCTAAGAAGCTACTCTCCTACAATCAAAGACCAGATTTTGTAATGAATTTACAACAGGGATGTGCTCTAAGACCATCGCTGGAAGAAGGCATTTAGGAAAACAGGTCTGTGTGAAAAAGCCCTCATTAGTGCACAAACACTACTTATTTACCCAAGGACGGCCTGTGTGTTTTTGTTCCTGCTGCTACAGATTTCAGAGATGGACTTCAGGTAATACAGTACCTGGAAAAACACACAGCGAAGTCCAGATGTGCATTGCACACAAGAGAGTATGCATTAACTTTTTACAAAAACGGATAATTAGGACTCAGGTTCACTCTCAGGTTACACACTGGATCTGCTCTACAGAACAAACAGGTCAATCAGCATGAACCCAGGAGCCCCGAGCCAAGATAAATTAAGCCAAGGTTGAAGAGACAGGTTATAGAAAAAAAATTTTTGAAAGGAAAAATGGTCATGATTATGCTAATTTTAATCAATTGCATTAATAATCAGATAGTCTGAGAAAAGTTCATGTACCATATAGTGGCCTAATAAGGTACTTGTATAGAGAATGACGGACTCTAGAGAATGTAATGTATCAAGTAGAAATAATTTCTAGGTCCTCAATGTCCTGTCTTTCATCATTGATGCTAAAACATTTCTACCAAACAGGATAATAGGATAGTTGTTTTAAGATTTTTACTGAAAATATCTTAAGTTTGTTTCTAATATTTCATTACTTTCTAATTTGTAACCTACTTCTAAGGTGAATACTACTTACGTTCTTATTTTAGAGGTAAACCATGAATATTTTACTGAGTATGCTTATATATGTACAACACTGAACAAGGTACTATGAGAGGTAATGAAGGATAAGACATGATTTCTAACATTAATGAGATTAGTACTAATAGAAGAGGGGGGCACATTATGAGTGGCCAGCATCAGAAGAACAATTAATTGGAGGGAACCTGACACAGAGGCCAGTTCAGATGAAGGGCTGGGTGTCGCTAAATGTAAACTGTTTCCTTTCTCATAAATCTCACTCTAATCATATATAAAATACAAGAACTGGTTTTAAATTTTAATGAGTGATTGTGTAACTGAACATGTATTTGGAGTTCCCAGAATCTGTGTAACACATTAGTTTTTTTATTTTCATAACACTCCCACTAGTGTCCCACATAAGGGGTGGAGAAAATGCCATCAAATATCACACAGTGTGTCTCCAAACCTTTTAAACCGACTGTCGTAATCTTTATTGAAAAGACTTCTTTGAGGCTCATGCCATTCAGCTCTGCTGTTTTCTGTTCTTCCTTGTCACAGTTATTTTTACACGTTAGCTTTCTCTGCGTAACAACTGACCTAAAACTTAGTGGCTTAAAACAAAAATCATTTACACAACTCATATTTCTGCAGGGCAGCGATTTGGACTGCGCTCATGTGGGGTTTTCTTCTGGTCTCAGCTGGACTCACTTCCTGCTGCCAGGGTGACCGAGGGATGACAGGCCAGGCCGACCTCAGCTGGCACAGCGTATTTCTGCTCCATGTGGACTATTCCAGCAGACCTGCCGGGCTGGCTGGGTGCTGGGGAGAACCAGGAGGAACAAGTGGAAGAAGCAGTCAAGGTTTCTGAGGCCTCGGCTCCACACCATCAACTGCACCACACTCCATACATCCACTGATGCAAGTTGTGAGACCAACACAAATTCAAGGGGAAGGGAGGACATTTCTCTTCTGCCTGGGAAGGTGGGAAGGGCTACAGTCGCCAGTGGCATGGATGCAGGGAGAGAGGCAGCGTGGGGTCATGGTCTGCATCTCTTCTACCTGATCTTCTGGTTCCTCCTCCCCAGTCCCTGAGGAGCCCTTAGAGTCGTGGTCCACGTCATCTCCACGTCAGTCATCTCCATCCTCTGACTGACTTCAGGATCTCCATCCAGCATTCTATTTCCCAGGTTCTGAACCTCTTCATCACCAAAGACTCCCACCTCCATGTCCCTTTGCTCATCTGTTGCCTTACCATGCCCTGGACTTTGTCTACACTGGAACAGATCCACCTCAGAAATAGTAGAAGTGAACACCCCATTTCCTGACAAAATCTCAACACTTTGTGCTCTCATGATGACCTGACCCTTTTCCGTGGGCATTCTTGGCCTTTCTTCTGGGCCTTTAAAACTTCTCCCCATATATCAGTTCCCTGTCTGGTCGCTTCCTGTGCTGTTAGATTCTATGCTACATCATTTCAATCACTCTCCTGGTTATATCTTCAAATTCTTTCAAAAATACATCACAGCAGGGACTTCCCTGGTGGCGCAGGGGTTAAGAAGCCACCTGACATTGCAGGGGACACGGGTTCGAGCCCTGGTCCGGGAAGATCCCGCATGCCGTGGAGCAACTAAGCCCGTGCACCTCAGCTACTGAGCCTGCGCTCTAGAGCTCGCGAGCCACAACTACTGAGCCCGCATGCTACAACTACTGACGCCCGTGTGCCTAGAACCCGTGCTCCACAACAAGAGAAGCCACCAAAATGAGAAGCCTGCGCACTGGAACGAAGAGTAGCCCCCGCTCGCCACAGCTAGAGAAAACCCATGCACAGCAATGAAGACCCAAAGCAGCCTAAAATAAAAAGTTAAAAAAAAAAAATACATCACAGCAATGTGGCAGCTTAGGTGTTGTTCCCTAAAGAAAAAAAACGGCCACGATGCACCCCAATATCCAGCGGGACATCAGAGACAAACCTGGGCCCACAAACCACACTTCTCACACTGGGGCCTGTGCAGAGTCAGCCCTGGCCTGCTTTGCCGTGCACATTCTTCGACCTCTGCCACAGTGGTTGTTATTGTCTGGAGTTTATGGAGCCCTTACATGTGTTCCTTGTTTATTGTGGTATTTTAGCTCAGCCAGGACATTAGTAAAGCAAAGAAGACTACGCATATTTACAAAGGGACATAGAAAGGAAACTTTTTTCCTATGAGCTTTTGGCAAATAAACTTGAAACAGCACTAGGAAAATTCGATGGTTTCCACTCCACCCTCCTAAGCCTCTTACCATCCTAATCTCGCCTCACCTACCTGAAGAGGGCTGGAGGAACACAGTAAAGCCTTGGATATTTCCTGAGCCAGTAGTCACTTTTAACTTCTCAGAAATAGAGGAACAAAATACTAACAATGTATAAAAAGCCATAAACACAGAAAATGAGTTTCTATTCATGGAAGCCAAAGTGGTAAAATGTGGCATTTGTTTTAAGAAGGACAGAGTGAGTTCCCAAGTTACATTACCCGTAATTGAATGTGTTGAAATCCTCAGACTGGTAAAACCTTCTGGTTATACAAGGGCAAAACCTCCTTGTGGGGAATGGACCTCATTTTCTCCCTCTGACGCTAACTGCTCCCAGGCGTTCATTTCACTTTAAAAAAATAAATACACTGTGTTCTTTTACCTCAAACTTCACTATTTTATTTCAACTTTTCTGTAAACAAATAGAGCATTGAAGACAGAGGAGAACACTTAGGCCCATGAAAAGGATCCTTTTATCCATATCACAGTGCTAATAAATTTTATACTTAACTTGAACACAAATCTTCAGCATCTACTTCCTCTTCCTGTACTACAAGGTCAGAACAAACCCAGTTATGTATCACTTTGTTAATATACTTGTTTTTTTCGTATTGCCCTTCTTGGTAGCTATATACCTAAACATCACAGTCTAAGACAAAGTGAATCAACAAGCAGAATAAAACCAAACAAAACAATATTCCTCCTACTCTCCTGCCCCTTTCACTTTATTTCTCTGAACCTTTTTTTTTTTTTAATCAGTCATCAATTTTATACACATCACTTTATAAATGTCAATCCCAATCGCCCAATTCAGCACACCAACATCCCTACCCCACCGCAGTTTTCCCCCCTTGGTGTCCATACGTTTGTTCTCTACATCTCTGTCTCAACTTCTGCCCTGCAAACCGGTTCATCGGTACCATTTTTCTAGGTTCCACATACATGCGTTAATATACGATATTTGTTTTTCTCTTTCTGACTTACTTCACTCTGTATGACAGTCTCTAGATCCATCCACGTCTCAACAAATGACTCAATTTCGTTCCTTTTTATGGCTGAGTAATATTCCATTGTATATATGTACCACAACTTCTTTATCCATTCGTCTGTTGATGGGCATTTAGGTTGCTTCCATGATAAAGCAACCTAAAATTCTATTTTTAGTTTAAAAAAAATTTTTAGCAATAAAATTCTATTTTTAGGTTTTAAGGAACTTCCATATTGTTCTCCATAGTGGCTGTATCAATTTACATTCCCACCAACAGTGCAAGAGTGTTCCCTTTTCTCCACACCCTCTCCAGCATTTGTTGCTTGTAGATTTTCTGATGATGCCCATTCTGACTGGTGTGAGGTGATACCTCATTGTAGTTTTGATTTGCATTTCTCTAATAATTAGTGATGTTGAGCATCTTTTCGTGTGCTTCGTGACCGTCTG
This sequence comes from Balaenoptera acutorostrata, assembly GCF_949987535.1. NCBI lineage: Eukaryota > Metazoa > Chordata > Mammalia > Artiodactyla > Balaenopteridae > Balaenoptera > Balaenoptera acutorostrata. Next base: position 9,246,533 of record NC_080066.1, on the reverse strand, counting down.
TATGTCTTCTTTGGAGAAATGTCTATTTAGGTCTTCTGCCCATTTTTGGATTGGGGTGTTTGTTTCTTTAATATTGAGTTGAATGAGCTGTTTATATATTTTCGAGATTAATCCTTTGTCCGTTGATTCGTTTGCAAATATTTTCTCCCATTCTGCGGGTTGTCTTTTCGTCTTGTTTATGGTTTCCTTTGCTGTGCAAAAGCTTTGAAGTTTCATTAGGTCCCATTTGTTTATTTTTGTTTTTATTTCCATTACTCTAGGAGGTGAATCAAAAAAGATCTTGCTGTGATTTATGTCAAAGAGTGTTCTTCCTATGTTTTCCTCCAAGAGTTTTATAGTGTCCAGTCTTACATTTAGGTCTCGAATCCATTTTGAGTTTATTTTTGTGTATGGTGTTAGGGAGTATTCTAATTTCATTCTTTTACATGTAGCTGCCCAGTTTTCCCAGCACCACTTATTGAAGAGACTGTCTTTTCTCCATTGTATATCTTTGCCTCCTTTGTCATAGATTAGTTGACCATAGGTGTGTGGGTTTATCTCTGGGCTTTCTATCTTGTTCCATTGATCTATGTTTCTGTTTTTGTGCCAGTACCATATTGTCTTGATTACTGTAGCTTTGTAGTATAGTCTGAAGTCAGGGAGTCTGATTCCTCCAGCTCCGTTTTTTTCCCTCAAGACTGCTTTGGCTATTCGGGGTCTTTTGTGTCTCCATACAAATTTTAAGATGATTTGTTCTAGCTCCGTAAAAAATGCCATTGGTAATTTGATAGGGATTGCATTGAATCTGTAGATTGCTTTGGGTAGTATAGTCATTTTCACAATGTTGATTCTTCCAATCCAAGAACATGTTATATCTCTCCATCTGTTGGCATCATCTTTAATTTCTTTCATCAGTGTCTTATAGTTTTCTGCATAGAGGTCTTTTGTCTCCCTAGGTAGGTTTATTCCTAGGTATTTTATTCTTTTTGTTGCAATGGTAAATGGGAGTGTTTCCTTAATTTCTCTTTCAGATTTTTCATCATTAGTGTATAGGAATGCAAGAGATTTCTGTATATTAATTTTGTATCCTGCAACTTTACCAAATTCATTAATTAGCTCTAGCAGTTTTCTGGTGGCAGTTTTAGGATTCTCTATGTATAGTATCATGTCATCCGCAAACAGTGACAGTTTTACTTCTTCTTTTCCAATTTGTATTCCTTTTATTTCTTTTTCTTCTCTGATTGCCGTGGCTAGGACTTCCAGAACTATGTTGAATAATAGTGGTGAGAGTGGACATCCTTGTCTCGCTCCTGATCTTAGAGGAAATGCTTTCAGTTTTTCACCATTGAGAATGATGTTTGCTGTGGGTTTGTCATATATGGCCTTTATTATGTTGAGGTAGGTTCCCTCTATGCCTACTTTCTGGAGAGTTTTTATCATAAATGGGTGTTGAATTTTGTCAAAAGCTTTTTCTGCATCTATTGAGATGATCATATGGTTTTTATTCTTCAATTTGTTAATATGGTGTATCACATTGATTGATTTGTGTATATTGAAGAATCCTTGCATCCCTGGGATAAATCCCACTTGATCATGGTGTATGATCCTTTTAATGTGTTGTTGGATTCTGTTTGCTACTATTTTGTTGAGGATTTTTGCATCTATATTCATCAGTGATATTGGTCTATAATGTTCTTTTTTTGTAGTATCTTTGTCTGGTTTCGGTATCAGGGTGATGGTGGCCTCATAGAATGAGTTTGGGAGTGTTCCTTCCTCTGCAATTTTTTGGAAGAGTTTGAGAAGGATAGGTGTTAGCTCTTCTCTAAATGTTTGATAGAATTCACCTGTGAAGCCATCTGGTCCTGGACTTTTGTTTGTTGGAAGATTTTTAATCACAGTTTCAATTTCATTACTTGTGTTTGGTCTGTTCATATTTTCTGTTTCTTCCTGGTTCAGTCTTGGAAGGTTATACCTTTCTAAGAATTTGTCCATTTCTTCCAGGTTGTCCATTTTATTGGCATAGAGTTGCTTGTAGTAGTCTCTTAGGATGCTTTGTATTTCTGCGGTGTCTGTTGTAACTTCTTCTTTTTCATTTCTGATGTTATTGATTTGAGTCCTCTCCCTCTTTTTCTTGATGAGTCTGGCTAATGGCTTATCAATTTTGTTTATCTTCTCAAAGAACCAGCTTTTAGTTTTATTGATCTTTGCTATTGTTTTCTTTGTTTCTATTTCATTTATTTCCACTCTGATCTTTATGATTTCTTTCCTTCTGCTAACTTTGGGTTTTGTTTGTTCTTCTTTCTCTAGTTTCTTTAGGTGTAAGGTTAGATTGTTTACTTGAGATTTTTCTTGTTTCTTTAGGTAGGCTTCTATAGCTATAAACTTCCCTCTTAGAACTGCTTTTGCTGCATCCCATAGGTTTTGGGTCGTCGTGTTTTCATTGTCATTTGTCTCTAGGTATTTTTTGATTTCCTGTTTGATTTCTTCAGTGATCTCTTGGTTATTTAGTAACGTATTGTTTAGCCTCCATGTGTTTGTGTTTTTTACGTTTTTTTCCCTGTAATTCATTTCTAATCTCATAGCACTGTGGTGAGAAAAGATGCTTGTTATGATTTCAATTTTCTTAAATTTACTGAGGCTTGATTTGTGACCCAAGATGTGATCTATCCTGGAGAATGTTCCGTGCGCACTTGAGAAGAAAGTGTAATCTGCTGTTTTTGGATCGAATGTCCTATAAATATCAATTAAATCTGTCTGATGTATTGTGTCATTTAAAGCTTCTGTTTCCTTATTTATTTTCATTTTGGATGATCTGTCCATTGGTGTAAGTGAGCTGTTAAAGTCCCCCACTATTATTGTGTTACTGTCAATTTCCTCTTTTGTAGCTGTTAGCAGCTGCCTTATGTATTGAGGTGCTCCTATGTTGGGTGCATATATATTTATAATTGTTATATCTTCTTCTTGGATTGATCCCTTGATCATTATGTAGTGTCCTTCCTTGTCTCTTGTAACATTCTTTATTTTAAAGTCTATTTTATCTGATATGATTATAGCTACTACAGCTTTCTTTTGGTTTCCATTTGCATGGAATATCTTTTTCCATCCCCTCACTTTCAGTCTGTATGTGTGCCTAGGTCTAAAGTGGGTCTCTTGTAGACAGCATATATATGGGTCTTGTTTTTGTATCCATTCAGCAAACCTGTGTCTTTTGGTTAGAGCATTTAATCCATTTACGTTTAAGGTAATTATCGATATGTATGTTCCTATGACCATTTTCTTAATTGTTTTGGGTTTGTTTTTGTAGGTCCTTTTCTTCTCTTGTGTTTCCCACTTAGAGAAGTTCCTTTAGCATTTGTTGTAGAGCTGGTTTGGTGGTGCTGAATTCTCTTAGCTTTTGCTTGTCTGTAAAGCTTTTGATTTCTCCATCAAATCTAAATGAGATCCTTGCCGGGTAGAGAAATCTTGGTTGTAGGTTCTTCCCTTTCTTCACTTTAAGTATATCATGCCACTCCCTTCTGGCTTGTAGAGTTTATGCTGAGAAATCAGCTCTTAACCTTATGGGAGTTCCCTTGTATGTTATTTGTCATTTTTCCCTTGCTGCTTTCAATAATTTTTCTTTGTCTTTAATTTTTGCCACTTTGATTACTATGTGTCTCGTCGTGTTTCTCCTTGGGTTTATCCTGTATGGGACTCTCTGTGCTTCCTGGACTTGGGTGGCTATTTCCTTTCCCATGTTAGGGAAGTTTTCGACTATAATCTCTTCAAATATTTTCTCTGGTCCTTTCTCTCTCTCTTCTCCTTCTGGGGCCCCTATAATGCGAATGTTGTTGCGTTTAATGTTGTCCCAGAGGTCTCTTAGGCTGTCTTCATTTCTTTTCATTCTTTTTTCTTTAGTCTGTTCCGCAGCAGTGAATTCCACCATTCTGTCTTCCAGGTCACTTATCCGTTCTTCTGCCTCAGTTATTCTGCTACTGATTCCTTCTAGTGTAGTTTTCATTTCAGTTATTGTATTGGTCATCTCTGTTTGTTTGTTCTTTAATTCTTCTAGGTCTTTGTTAATCATTTCTTGCATCTTCTCAATCTTTGCCTCCATTCTTACTCCGAGGTCCTGGATCATCTTCACTATCATTATTCTGAATTCTTTTTCTGGAAGGTTGCCTATCTCCACTTCATTTAGTTGTTTTTCTGGGGTTTTATCTTGTTCCTTCATCTGGTATATAGCCCTCTGCCTTTTCATCTTGTCTATCTTTCTGTAAATGTGGTTTTTGTTCCACAGGTTGCAGGATTGTAGTTTTTCTTGCTTCTGCTGTCTGCCCTCTGGTGGTTGAGGGTATCTAAGAGGCTTGATGGGAGGCTCTGGTGGTGGGTAGAGCTGAATGTTGCTGTGGAGGTCAGAGCTCCGTTTAACTTTAATCCACTTGACTGTTGATGGGTGGGGCTGGGTTCCCTCCCTGTTGGTTGTTTTGCCTGAGGCAACCCAACACTGGAGCCTACCTAGGCTCTTTAGTGGGGCTAATGGCAGACTCTGGGAGGGCTCATGCCAAGGAGCACTTCCCAGAACCTCCACTGCCAGTGTCCCTGTCCCCACGGCAAAACAGAGCCAGCCCCCGCCTCCGCAGGAGACCCTCCAACACCAGCAGGTAGGTCTGGTTCAGTCTCCCCCAGGGTCACTGCTCCTTCCCCCCGGTCCCAATGCGCACACTATTCCGTGTGCACCCTCCAAGAGTGGGGTCTCTGTTTCCCCCAGTCCTGTTGAAGTCCTGCAATCAGTTCCCACTAGGCTTCAAAGTCTGATTCTCTATGAATTCCTCCTCCCGTTGCCGGACCCCCAGGTTGGGAAGCCTGACGTGGGGCTCAGAACCTTCACTCCAGTGGGTGGACTTCTGTGGTATAAGTGTTCGCCAGTCTGTGAGTCACCCACCCAGCAGTTATGGGATTTGATTTTACTCTGATTACGCCCCTCCTACCGTCTCACTGTGGCTTCTCCTCTGTCCTTGGACGTGGGGTACCCTCCTTGGTGAAGTCCAGTGTCTTCCTGTTGATGATTGTCCAGCAGCCAGTTGTGATTCTGGTGCTCTCACAAGAGGGAGTGAGAGCACGTCCTTCTACTCCGCCATCTTGGTTAATCCAATCAGCTTTTTATTCCTGCTAGTGTTGGAAGGTCTCCTGCAGAGGCAGGGGGTGGCTCCGTTTCACTGTGGGGACAAGGACACCGGCAGCAGAAGCCCTGAGAAGCACTGCCTGGTGTGAGCCCTCCCAGAGTCTCTCTCTGTACCTTTTACTTTAGGCATTCTTACTCAGCCCCAAAGGCAGAACTATCTTAAAGATAAATGGTCATCCCCAAAGGCAGAACTATCTTAAAGATAAATGGTCATCAGTGAATGATTACTCCAGCATCTTTGACGACTCATTGAAGGGTCAGCGACCCAATCAGCAGAAATATACCCTTTTAAAAATAACTAAAATATGGCTAACAAGTGAGTCTCCAATGAGGAACAGAAGGGGAATATTACAGGCAATCACTAGCTTAGAAACAGGCTACACTATAAACCTTTGTGTTTTAATTAGCTATTTTAAAAAGAAGAGGTTTTTAAATTTTTTCAAATGAACATTTTGAATCATACTAGTTCCCAATATCAACCTTAGAACAGTGTCCACAGAGATGGACAGTATTTCACCCAACTCTGATCACCGGGGTGGCAGGTTTCAAAATCAGGTTCAGGTACCACTTACATGGAAGCACTTGCAGAGGGAGTTGCCGAAGACGATGCCTGGACCAACAACAGACCCACCAGGTCACGCTTCCTGTGGGAAAGCCCTGGGGGATAAGGATGGGGGGTGGGCTGGGAAGAGCAAGTGTGGAAAACTAGTCATGTATGGCATCATTCTAGGTCATCTGCATCTCAGATATTGTGGGGATTTTTCCCAGAGAGTGGAGTTGGTAAGTCTAAAAAGACCTGCCTCTCAATCACACAACGGATGCATTTATAATTTGAATATTCATAATTTGGGTATTGCTTCTACATGGAAACCTCAGTATCTTTTAAGGAACACATCCGAGCTCTTCAACACTAGTCACTACTACATGATACATATTTAGAATCTGGGTTTTAACATGCATAAGAAACTTAAGGTAAAAAAAATTTTGAATCACAATTCTCAAGGAAACATGGCTATGAGCTCTAAATGACTCTGACAGGAAACTAGTGCTAGACTTGGAAATAATGCCTCAGACAACCTCAAGCTCGGGGCAAAGAAGGAAATTTTCCACTGGCATAAGCATTTTTCAAACTTTTTTCCTGTCTATGAGCCACCATCACTCCAAACCCACCCCTCACCTCAACAATGGCAGCTTTATAGAGAGAATCAAAATGCAAATTTGAATCATAATTTAAAACGAGTAGTTGCAGAAAACAAGGATACTGGAGACTCTGTTACAGCAATGAAAAAAAATCATACCGAGAAAGTAGGAAATAATTAGTGAATGTAGGTTACCTGCTTAGAATTAGAAGTAATCAAAAACTTTTAAGTGTAAACTAATATTTTTACTGGTGAAAAAAGTGAGGTTCCAAAAGCTGATTTTGTTAAACTACAAATAATACAAGTCTTTAGTGGTAGAATTGCTCTTAGAACCTGAACTTTTAATAAATGGTAGCTTTCAGACATATAAAGGCACCTATTAAATAAATATTAAATAATAATAATTATTTAACATCTTATCGATTCAATAATTACATGGGGGAAGATATAAAGAAATCACATAATAGAGTTGAGCAAGAAAACAAATTATGAGAATGGTAATATCTAATTTACTGTCCAATGCTGGTTATTTGAGAGTGATTAAATTGTATATTTTATGAAATATTTAATGAATACCAATTGGCATTGATACATTGCTATATTGACTATTCAGAAACTATTTTCAGAAGTAAAATTATTTCTAAAAGTGAACTATACATATTTATTAAAGCAAAAAAATTTTACAGCCATTACTTGCTTTGAATATTAAAAACAGAAAACAGAATAATTATATATATGTTTGTATTTTATCCATTTATTAGTATCCATGTCACTAGCATTTTTCTGAAAAGTATATATTTTCTTAGTATGGTATTTTACATACTTATCATCTGCTTTCTTGAGAAATGAAAAGCCAGTTCTGACTTGATTTTTTTAATTAAAATGTATTATTTCAGATCATTTCCACTGAAAGTGGTTATTGCAGAAAGAGAACAAGTTACAAACAATAAAATAGTTACAGATCTAGTCCACACAAAGCCACTATAGCAAGATCTTCTTAGCCTTTGTTATTTTTTCTTACACTTATAGTTTCCCAAGTTTCCCTCTGACTTTTCTACCTGATCTTGTGTGTCTCCCTTAGAAAGGACCATGCACAAGTGGCTGAGGTGAGCTGACATGGGGCAGGCACCAGGGACAGCAGCAAAGAGTGGGAGGATTCCTCCGCCCCAGACTTTTATGTCGGCTCACAACCTGCTTACAGCTCTTGGCAACCAGCACGCTGTCCGTTAAACTGAGCAGTTAGATCAGATTTGGAAAAGAGACACAGGCTACTGTTGGCCCCCTTCAGATTTAACTACATAACGTTTCGTGCATGCTGTGAGACAAGCTATGGCAGAAGTTGGACGTGAAAAGTGGACAGTAGCCAAGTCCATCCCAGATTATTATAATGCAACAGTTAAATGTTATTTTCTTTTAAATGATAAAGCATCAAGATTAGCGCTAAATGGACAGACATGGTTCAGGAGGCATAAACCAATACTGTCTAGGACATCCTAATTATGAGATTTCTAGGACAAGACCAGGAGAGGTTCTTGTCTGTGCCTTATTAAGGTGCTAATACAGTAAATGGTGTTTCTGGTATAACTGGCAACAAGAAAGCATGCAATGTTTGGTATTTGTCCCACAGCCTCTTTTGAAAGAGCCTCCTTCCACCCTTTAAATATCCCCTTTAAGAATGAATCTGGCCTTGACTCTAAGGATTCTAAGATCTTAATGTGGTTTCCTCTCAATCCGTTCCTTTGGAGGATATTTCATCAGAAGCCTCTACTAACTTAGTGAAATCACCTTGGAAGATAACCCTAAGCTTTAGACAAAATTGCAGTCCCGGCCGAGACTTTGGTTTCAGCTTGGTGCAACCCTGAACAAGGACCTTGCTAACCTGTGCTCAGATTCCCGACCAAGGAAAACTGTGAGATAATAAATCTGTGTTGTTTTAAGCTGCTAAATTTTTGATAACAGAAAATAAATACAATTTTAAATTAATATAAATTTGAATAAATTAATTTTATTTATGTATGTATATATAATATATATGCATATACAGTAAACAGATAAAATGCACACAGTCTATTCAGATACTCATGGGCCATTTGTGAGGCCCTATACAGCATGCTGTAGCATATGTATTATATGCATACATACATACATACATTACATATTGGAGAAGTGTGGAGTTTCCTATGAATTTACCTGGTATAAATTTTTAAGACCAACCTGCAAAAGGGCTCGTTCATTACTCATAGATGAAGCTTGGCAGACATCTGCCAGTGCAAGATGGTGATTTGTTTTTTTTTTTTAATTTTCTTTTATTTTAATCGAACTATAGTTGATTTACAATGTAGTGTTAATTTCTGCTGTACAGCAAAATAATTCAGTTATACATATATATACATTCTTTTTTATATATTCTTTTCCACTATGGTTAGTCATAGGATATTGAATATAGTTCCCTGTGCTACACAGTAGGACCTTGTTGTTTATCCATTCTCTATATAATAGCTTACATCTGCTGACCCCAACCTCCCACTCCATCCCTCCCCCAACCCCCTCCCCGTTGGCAACCACCAGTCTGTTCTCTATGTCTGTGAGTCTGTTTCTGTTTCATAGATAGGTTCATTTGTGTCGTACTTCAGATTCCACATATAAGTGATATCATTTGGTATTTGTCTTTCTCCTTCTGACTTACTTCACTTAGTATGGTAATCTCTAGTTGCATCCATGTTGCTGTAAATGGCATTATTTCATTCTTTTTTATAGCTGAGAAGATGGTGATTTAGATTTAATTTCATAATCTAGCATTTAGCCTTTTATGAAGAATTTTTTAAAATATACATTGCATGTTCTACTCTGTTTTGCACATTATATAAAATATAATCCTTTTTCTACATAACAGAGTAAATATTATTCAGCAACAAATTAATGTGAATACAACATTTAAGACCAGGCTAAAGCCTATCGATCCTGCATCACCCATTTGTAGAAGTGTAACATTAGGCTAGGTTGGTGATATACCAAATGTTTTCTAGAAAATGCACCTGGATAAAACATTGCACAGCAACGTAACTTTGGGAAAGACAATGCTGTTTTCTTCCCTTGGAAATTTATTTGTAATATATAGCAGCATTCTAAAGATTCTGAGAAATCGTGTGAGTTAACACAGAGGATGAGATTGTTACTTCAGACACACAAATCAGAGATCTTTCCTGAGCTTTACAAATAATTTCTTAAAAGTGGTCAAATGGCACAAGTGAAACAGGAAGAAGGCTGGGACATAGAGGGTGATGCCCCATGTGTTTCCTTCCCACATCACACACGTGCTCTCTGGCTCATAATATTGATGAGCTTTTAGAATCAGATACACATATTATTACCTCACAAACTTAGAATATGTAGATTGTAAAATGACTCCATCTTGTATACCAGATAGTTTTATATTTTATATGACATTTCTGGAGGGCACGCTTTTTAAACCCATAGATTCTAAGCTTGTTTTCTATAAGCAATTCTGAACCACAGACTTCCTGCTAAAAGCATTTCACAGGTAAGGACTCTACTCCTGGCAAAGACTATGAGTCTATTTACCAGGAGGTTGGGTTTTAGCCAGGTTAACATGAAAGAATGAGTCTCCTGCTCTAACAGTAATGGGAGAGAAATAGATCATGGCCAGCTGCCTTAATTCCTTTCACTCCACACTGAAGTTTAAAAATATCTGTTTGTTTAATTTGTTTAATCTAGTTTTCAACACCTTATTTAACTAAGGGATAATTTTCTAAATATTAGTATGCACGGAACACATTTTGGGAAACATTGGATTAAATAATTCTGAGATTCTTTTTAGGTATGTAATCATATAAGTTATTTGAAACCTCAGACAAGATACTTAACCTCTTTAAACCTCTCATTTCATATCTGCAATGATACTTATTTTTTACAGAATTACAGTAGGTGTTAGGAATAATGCATAAAATACCTATTATAGTTTAGCATAGGACCTGTTATACTTTGGCATTAAATATGTAGTAGCCTTTCGCTCATTGGTATTTGAGTGCAGGTATCAATTTGTAAGTTTTAATTTAAAAATAACTCTTCTTATTCAGTTAACTCAGATTCCACTCTCTGATTTTGTGGTTCTACACTCTGAGATGTCCCTCCTTGTTTATGGTAGGTAACCATAACTACTCAGTGTTTGCAGCTGAGTAGTTTTATCAACCCGCTTCATGCCAGTAGAACTTGGGGGAATCTAACAGCTTCTTTTCATTTCGTACTGTGTCTATTCTATTTAGTTCAAACAGACATGTTTCTGCTGGAACAATTTCCTCAGAAACCTTGTGGGTCTTCCATGTATTTCACAGGAGTTCACATCACTGGACAAAAACAAGGCCCAAAGATTTTTTTCAAGATAATCTATTGTCTGTCTTGGTGCCCTGCTGAGATGATTGAGCAACAACATACTAAACCTTCCAGAAGATTAAACACTCTGGTCTGATGGAGAGGTTCTGGGAAGAACACTTTTAATCTCTTGAAAGGGCCCTTTGTGTGATTGTGTGACTAAATACTTTGACATTTTGACCCCTCTCGGAGGTTTTAGCAAAAGGTTGGATCATCACACATCAGTCTCTTCTCTATGCCATAACTTTGGCTGCCATTTCTAACTTTTAGTGTCTTTTGTTATATGAAAGGTCTTTCAGAAAGTCCTGGTTCCTCTTTGTTTAACATTTTCCCCCTAAATTTCTCTCTCACCTTTCACAGTTTACCATATACAGCAGAAAGAAACCAGACAGTGCTGTCAACTAAATTGTTTGGAGTTTCCTTAGCTACTTAGCAAGTTACTTCTTCCCACATAACTGCAGAAGACAATTTCATTATGTGTTCTGCCACTGAAGAGCATAACAAGGATCCTTCATTCCTCTAGTTTTTGACAACATATTCCTCACCTCCTTCTGAACCCTCACCAAAGTGTCCATAAGTCCAGCTTTCTACTAACAGTCTGTTCAAGGCAATCTATGCTTTCTCTGTCATGTGCCTCAAAATTCTTCCACCCTACTCTAAAGCTACTGCCACATTTTAGGTTTTGTTATAGCAGTACTTCATTTCCAGGTACCAAAATCTGTGTTAGTTTTTCACTGGTCCATTACAAATTACCACAAATTTAGTGGTTTAAATCAACATAAATGTATTATCTCACAGTGTCCTTGGTCGGGAATCTGGGCTGAAAATCAAGGTGGAAACCAAGTCTCAGCTAAAAATCAAGGTGTTGGCTGAGGCTGCAACCTTGTATGAGGCTTTGGGCCCTCCTTAGGCTCACTAGCTGTTGACAGGATCCAGTGCTCGTGGCTGTAGGACTCCTGGTGATTCATTTCTTCAAAGCAGCAAGATTGTCGCTGCTGTGGGCTATGCCAGTGCCAACTTTACACAAGCAAGTAACCCAGTTGAGGGCAGCTAATCCATCATAATCACAGGTCCCATCACACTCAAGGGGAGGGAATATATACACTGAGGGGCAGAAACCTTGGGGGCCTTCTTAGGTTTCTCCTTAAAACAAGTATATTTGTATTTTTGTCTCTTTTACATGTTGCAATTATGAGTTCACTTGTCTCCCACAGTTACTGTGGTTTTATCATGTTATGTTTTCAGATTAGGATAATTAGGATTAACTAGCATTTAGTTAATTCTTCTAACCTAGAGACTCATATCTACTCTCAGTTCAAACAAATCTGTTCTATCATGTCATTCACTATTCTCTTTTCTCCATCTATGTGGTTTGTTCCTTCTGGAATCCCTAGTGAAAGTATTGTGAACCTCCTGGGTCTAACCTTCACGCTTCTTAAGTTCTCTTTTATAACTTTCTTATGTTGGAGAAGAATTTCTCAAGTTACATAAAAAATATTCTCAAATTTCACTGAGCTTTTAATTTGAATTTTTTAAAATTTCTTTTAGAAATGTTCTTCTAACACTCAGTTTAATCAATTATAAAATGGGTAGATTAATTGTAGAGATATGGCATGGTTTAGAAATAACATATTTAAAGCTGTGAGATCATGGCTTGCTACAAAATAGGTTTTCAGAATTTTCTGTTATCACAAAATAAATAGAGGATTAGAAAATATTAGCATTTGATCTTTGTATTCAGTCATTGAATAAATATTTATTATGTTCAACACATTATTCTAGTACTTAGGTATCCAGAAGTGGATAAAAGAAATTTCAAAAAGAAAAGCAGTTCAGAGGAAAAAGACAAAAACTCTGCTCCCATAAACTCCCATTCTAGAATCATTTTAGGGTATTTTCTCTAGTTGTACAGCTTGGCCCTTCTCTTTCATGCTGTAATTTTTCTATATCTGTTTACTGATTATGTTAAAAATAAACTGGCATTGAAGATGAGTGAAAAGGGTAGAATTAGTTAACAAATCATATAAGAATTTGCTTATTCATAGAAAAAAATTGGTTTCCTTTCTTACATCATACAAACAAAAGTAATTCCCTGTAGATCCAGGACTTCAATGTGAGATACATTAAAAGATTAAATCTTTTAGAAGAAAATAGAATATATTTATTTTCCTGAGGAAAGAAAAGATTTCTTAAATAAGAGCCAGAAAGAGTAAATGTAAAAGTAAGGTAAATGTAAAAGTGTTCAGTTATACTAAAATTAGGGCAAACTACAAGAACATAATTACGATACATGTAACCAATTACAGTTTAGTACTTGGACCAAAGAAATCAAAGAATTTCTTTGAATCTATAAAAAAAAAATATAAACCCAATGAAGACAGAGTCATTTCATAGCAGAGGACAAAGAAATGGCTAATAAAGATATGAAATTTTCCTCAAGTCAATTTATAATCAAGGACAGGAAAATGAAACCACAAAGAGAAACAAACTCACATGTATTAGGCTGACAGAAAGTTTTGATGAGTGTTTGGAGTAATGACATCTCTCATGCACGGGCGAAGGCTGTGTAAATTGGCATAGCATTGTGGAAAACAATCTGGGATTATCTAGAAAAAGTGAAGATATGTACCCCAGAATTAAACTTTCAGTTCTAGAATAACCAGGAAAAACAATGCGTGTTCAAGATGTGCACACACGTGCAAGAGTGTGCACATCAGCATTGCCTATATCAGAATCTGTGTGTAAGCAGCCCAGACGCACATCAACGGTAGAATGGACGAAGAACACGTGGACTATTCATACAATGGAATAACATCTAGTGGTAAAGATGAAAGGACTAGAGCTTTAAGGAATCACTCTGATGCATCTGAGGAAACCAATGACTGAGCAATAAACGCAAGCAAAGAAAATCATCCAGCATGTTTCCATTTGCATAATATTAAAAATAGGCCAAATTAAGCATTATTTTGGGGATACACTTCTATGAAGAAGGGAAAGTATCATTAATGGTGAATGATTATAGAGACAGGAAAACATAGTGGTTTTAAGCACAGACTCAGGAATTAAACTGCTCTGGTTCCAGATCTGCCACTAATTGACTGTGTGACCTTGGTCAGTTGCCCTACCTCTCTGTGCCTCAGTTTCCTCATCTAAAAATGGGGTAATAATTGTACCTGTTTCATAAGATTATATATGGGTAGTTCAGTTTGAATTACTCTACATGTTTGTTCTCTCTTATTCAGACTAAACGCTGTATGGTGCTCACCTTTAGTGGGGATGAGGAGGCATAGGGGTACAATCTGGAAGGAGCCCACGGGGGCTCCAAACACTTTCTTAAATCATCGCTATAAGGTGGTTGGCACATTCCCAGTGACATTTTATTCCATTCTTTAAACTGCACATATACACTATGTACCTCTTTTATGAGTCCTACATCTTATATGTTTAAAGATACAAACATAAAGGTTTTAGACTAAAACTATTTGCCCATTTCTTTCTCTTAAAAAGTGCAATATACCATTTAAACTGCAAACTCCAGATTAATGGACTATTTTATTTTTTCTTCTATTTCCAAGAATTGGTATTTAAATATTACTTGTTAAACTGACTTAATTCTAGACAGCACTTGGTACACACACACAAATTGGTTTTAAATCTGTGTATTTGATTATGGTGAATCTTCTAAGGAATAAATGATTTCCTCTGGGCAGCAGTTCATTTCTAAGACTGTAAATCTATTAATTTACTCCAAGAATTTAGTATAGTTTGGTAAATTTGTATCTGGAAGGGACTGTTTTTTTTTTAATTTTTATTTATTTATTTATTTATATATTTATGGCTGTGTTGGGTCTTCGTTTCTGTGCGAGGGCTTTCTCTAGTTGCGGCAAGTGGGGGCCACTCTTCATCGCGGTGCGCGGGCCTCTCATTATCGCGGCCTCTCTTGTTGCGGAGCACAGGCTCCAGACGCGCAGGCTCGGTAATTGTGGCTCACGGGCCTAGTTGCTCCGCGGCATGTGGGATCTTCCCAGACCAGGGCTCGAACCCGTGTCCCCTGCATTGGCAGGCAGATTCTCAACTACTGCGCCACCAGGGAAGCCCAGGGACTCTGTTTTAATTCATATTTAAGGAACTGAAGTACAGTGAAATTGTTCTCCAAAATGGCTTAGTTTCCTTTACAGCTCCTCCCAACACATTGTTAAGGTCTCAGGAAATGTGTGAAATCTCTTGCTGCTTTGCTTCAATGGCTGAGGAGACACAGGCAATCCATCTCCGCTTTTGTGTCCTACCTTCAACCAGTCTTCAGCCTTGTAACTCTGGTCTGCATTAACCAAAAATCTGTCCTGATATTTCACCTTTGAACCTTCATTATCATATTGATAATTCCGTTGTCACCACCGCCTGGTTTAGCTCTTTTTGTCCCTGGGATGCTGTTTATTGACCTTTTAGGATCTCATTCTCAGTAGCTTTCTTTCCAGCTTTGTGTAAACCTGAACTCAGCCCCAACCCCAAACCCCAGAACCAAGAGCTCAAGCCTGTCAAGAAGTGTGGTTTAGACATCAGGGATTTAGTCAATAATTATACAGTTAATCAACAACAAAGTTGAACCTAGGAGCCATCTGAACTCTTGTTTCACTTAGTGCAAATTAGTCGATCTGTGTGGTTTGGTATATTTGCATTAATCTGCAATCTCCTCACTATTCTCCTCTTTAAATATTAAGGAATTTCATCTGATAAGCAGCACACCTTAGAGGCTAAATATAAATTGGCTTAAAGCATTGGGTTTTGTGGCAACCAGTCCTGTTGATTATCTTAGCTTATCCACTAATACTCTCCCCCAGCCCATGCTGTTCAAACATACTGGCTCCAGTTTTCTGCAAAAACAATTCATATGGTTCTACCTCAGGGCCTTTGCACTCACTGCCTCTCTGCTTATAGTTCTGTTCCTAGATGTCCAGATGGCTTATTCCACCACCTCCCTTAGATCTAAGCTTAAATATTACTTTATTGATGAGGCATAATCTGTTTATTCCATATAAGGTAGCAATCTCTTTCTCTCCCCAAACTTCCAATCTTCCTTCCCCTGCTATATTTTTTTTAATATTGATTGACTGATTGATTGATTTGGCTACACCAGGTCTTAGTTGCGGCACGTGGGATCTTGGTTTTGGCATGCGGGAACTTTAGTTGTGGCATCCGGGCTCTTAGTTGCGGCATGTGGGATCTAGTTCCCTGGCCAGGGATGGAACCCAGGCCCCCCTGCATCGGGAGCATGGAGCCTTAGCCACTGGACCACCAGGGAAGTCTCCTCCTGCTATATTTTTTTTCTACATAAAGTTTTCACCATCTGACAGAGTTTGTATTTTAACTTTGTTGATAATATTTCTTCATCACCAGAAACATGTTCCACGAGGTCAGGGTTTTATATCTGCTTTCTAATTACCATACAACCAGTGCTAAGAACACAGGACTTGCCCAACAGTTAAGGGAAGAAAAAAGAAAGGTAGAAAAACAGCAAGTGAAAGTCAGCCGAGTTCATGACCGCCTGACATCCAGCGTCAGAAGCCTGCCTGCCATGTCATGTTGAGCGGGGGCCATCTACTCCCTCTCACATCTGTCACAAACTGCCTTATTACAGCGCATATGCCATTATTTAATTAATTGACCTTGCCAAATGGAAAAGAGGAACATAAGTAAGAAGTGTGAAAAATAGCTTTGTCTGTTTTTTACATGTCTTCATTCCTTTTGTCTCTCTGCATTTCTTTCCTCCTTCGTGTGTCCACCTCTCCATTTTACCTTTGTGCCCTCTCCTCCTTGCTCCTTTGCCCCTGTTATTATGGCTAAATGCATCTGTGGCACTAAACCAAGCTGAGGGGCAGAGATTATTGAGGGTTGATGAGGCACATAACAGACGCAGTTAATCTGCCCTGGAGAGCCTTGAAGGAGGAAGGGGACCTTGCGGTGAAACTGGATAAGGTATTCTGTAAACCAATGGCCTCCAATAAGCATTCGATTTAAACTGAGCAAGATACTGTGTATTACATTGCTCTCAGTTTCTTAGAAACACCTGCCAATGAAGAAGCATTGTAATGAATTACTTAAAAAACTGAGAGTGTTTTTCAATTAGCTTTGCTTCTTTTGTGAGGATTAGTTTCCCTTTCTGAAAAATATTTGAGTAAATGAGAAAAAGTAAGATTCAGTGTGTAAAGAAAAAGTTAAACCTTTAACATTGGGTGATTGCCTGTCAATTTGCACATTAGACAGAGGTTTATCATGGAATCAGATATGATGTTTTGGGATACCGTTTGTTAATCCTCCTGCCTACAATCAGGCACATGCTACCTGATCCCTGATCATTCTGCCGCTAGAATCCCATATTACATAAATTCCATGGTGTGTAAATTTACTGCGTAAATCCAGAATTCCTTGAAATGAAGAAAAACGGAATATCTAATGAGTTGTTGGTCATGTCCCTAACTCTAAATTAGAAGTTCTAATTTAAAGAACTGGAATTATAATTGTGAGCAGGGAGTACAAACTCAGAAGCCAGTGTCAAAGACCTTAGTTGTAAGTGCAAACCAATATCAGAAGCAGCTATTTGTGACAGACAAGGAGTCTCTATACACTATCAGTTCTTGGACAAGAGGCTGGGAAATACAAGATAAGTCCTAAACAAATAATTCTCTATTTCTTTCTTTAAATATTTCTTTAAAGTATTTTATAACATTTCACACGAATCCATTGCTCTGTCTCAGGAGTTTTGTAAACTACGTAAAATTTTGTGTTTATGTTTGCATGTAAATGTTTTTGGAAAGTGGGTCTATAATAACCTTAGATAATTTTTGTGAGCCCCCTCCCAACAAAAGATAAAGAACTACTGCTCTATAATCTTTTGGAAATTTGGAAAAGATGTGGGAGGAGTGTCTGGCTTTCCGTTCATTGTGGTGTTTTTATTTGACAGAAGTCCAAAGGGCTGCCAAAGTGAAAGTTCTTTGGTTACAAGAAACAAGGCCAAATGACCCAGCTGAAGCCGTTCTAAGATGCCTGATTGGCAAACACAGAAAGAGAATCTAGTTGTTCTAAACAGAAACTTAATTTATGGGATGAATATCATGGATTTCCTAGAACTGACTGGAAGTCTAAGGAGCCAGGTTTAAAAATATGGGCAACAACTGAGGAGGCCATTGGAGGAAAATCAAAACCCAAACATGAAAAGAGTGGTCAGGGCCATGTTGTTTCTAGTGCAGAGCCCTGCATGATGGGGCAGTGCTTCCAGAACACTGGGAATCACCAACTCTTCAGACACTTGAAAGAAATGCGAACGGTCCCAATTTTTTAATCAGTTGATTGTTTGCAAAATCAACCTTTACATTATAAAGGTTGATAGAAGTGGAAATGTTGATAGATGTCATTGATAAAAATGGAAATGTCGCTTACCAATATTCTGCACAGTATCTTTTTTGCATATTTGAAAATCGATTGATAGTTAAGGTTGTTCTTCAAACTTATAGACTAATTATTTCCATGCAGTTTGAATTTCCAGATAATGCAGACAATAAATATTAATATACATGCTTTTAAGGAGTTAACAATAGCAGTCCAAACCATGCCATTTCCAAATTATCTCTATTTCACATAAATAAAATTTTAGTACCCAAATTAAATAATTCCATCTTATAAATGAATGCAATACCAGTCATCATTTATAGTCAACCCTTTGAGACCACTCTCTACTAAGATACACATAAAAATAGAACTCAAATCATCATGCAAAACAAAGTTCAGTTAAAATTTTAAGTGAGAAAAATGAATGTAACAAGATTTTTTTAAAGGTTCAGATAAAAAGTGTACCTATTAAAATAATATAAGAACAACTATATAACTAAATAACCCAACTGAGTATAGTGTTGAACATGATCACCTTAATATCTCACATAATGTTATTCTGGTCCATTACATTGATGATACTATAGTAATTGGTCCAGATTGGCAGCCAAGTTTCAAGCAATCTAGATCCTTGCTACTCTGAGTGGTCATTGGACCGGCAGCATCAATATTGCTTAGAATTTTTTAGGAATGCAGAATCTCTGGCCCCATCCCAAATTTATGAATTAGATTTTGCATTGTATCAAAAATTTCAGTTGATTCACATGCTCATTTAAATATGAGAAGCACTGCTCCAGTGGTCAGTTAAGTCCTTTTTTTTAAAGGACTATGGCTTTAACTAGGAAAGAATAAGGGTTAAGAAGAATCACCTGGGAGCATTAAAAAAAATCCCCACACCTGCCCTATGACCAGACTCTGCAATATTCTCAGAGTAGAACAGGCTTGGTAGCCCAGCACAAATGCTTTTTAGAAAACTCCCCGAATAAATGTTTTAACCTGCCCTCTCTGGTTTGAGAATGTCTTACTTAGTAATATTCATCCCTTAATAACCATTTCTAAGTCCCTGCTCAGTCATGCTAGCTTAGAGCACAGGTCACCTGCTGGATCTATCCAATTGTATGACCCTGATCAATTTACTTTGTTACTCTTTAACTCATTTGCTGCATCTGTCAAGTAGGGATAATAATAGCACCCACCTAATATCATTTTGAGATAATTAAATAGCATGTAAATATAACATGTTTACAACTGTTGTGATAAAATGTGCACCAATGAGAAAGCCTGTGATGATGTTGATAGCGGTGGTAGTGACAGTCCTCCCCAGCACAAAAGGTTCCTGAATATATCTTGTTTTTGAACCACTTAGAGTATGAGTTCTAGATTTTAAGTACAAAACTACAACTGTTTTAACAATGTGATTGCTTTCAAATCATCATATCATGCACACCTGTCCTTTTGTTAAATTTTGTTCAATAATACAAGGGGTTTTTCTTAAAGACTACTTACAAAGAAGCTATTTATTAAGATGATGGCCTGTTAGTGGCCCCTGACTACCACTTCCCAAAGTTTGCAATGAAAATACTCATGACAATATGTAAAGAAAGGCAGACTACAACCATATATAAACTAGGGCTCTGGGTCATTGTTCTGTCGGAAACTATGAGGATTTCTCATTGCAAGGTGGAAATAGAGCCAGTGACAAAATACTGGGGCTGGTTAGAGAAGGGGGAAGGGGTCTTGTACACCCTGACAGGATACACATCTCCCCAGGGATGTGGGCCTTCACTAACCAAGTATAGAAAGCACTTCCTATGTCTCTACCCACCCAAGGCTATTTATTTCCTGCCCTACATTTCTTAATAGTCCATTAGTACACGATTTTCCCCATTTATGTTAAAACCACATCCCACTGATGCAAAGCCATCAGGGATAGAAGTAGACCTGCATTTGAACACTAGAGTTGGAAGGAAAAGGTAAAGAACAGGAGGTGCCTGTGCTGTTTGGGCATGGGCTGTACTTTTCCTTTTTTGAAAAACATTTTTTTATTGAAGTATAGTTGATTTACAGTGTTGTGTTAGTTTCAGGTGTACAGCAAAGTGATTCAGTTTTATATATATGTATATGTATGTGTATATATATTCTTTTTCAGATTCTTTTCCCTATAGGTTATTACAAAATATTAAGTATAATTCCATGTGCTATACAGTAGGACCTTGTTGGTTATCTGTTTTATACATAGTAGTGTGTATATGTTATTCCCAAACTCCTAATTTATCCCTCCCCCCTTTTCCCCTTTGGTAACCATAAGTTTGTTTTCTATGTCTGTGGGTCTATTTCTGTTTTGTATATAAGTTCATTTATATCATTTTTTTTTAGATTCCACATATAAGCAATATCATACGATATTTGTCTTTGACTTCCTTCACTTAGTATGATAATCTCTAGGTCCATCCATGTTGCTGGAAATGGCATTATTTCATTCTTTTTTATGCCTCAGTAATATTCCCTTGTGTGTGTGTGTGTGTGTGTGTGTGTGTGTGTGTGTGTGTGTGTGTGTGTATATATACACCACATCTTCTTTATCCATTCATCTGTCGATGGACATTTAGGTTGCTTCCATGTCTTGGCTATTGTAAATAGCGCTGCTATGAACTTTGGCGTGCATGTATCTTTTCAAAATTATAATTTTCTCCAGATATGTGTCCAGAGGTAGGATCCCTGGATCATATGGTAGCTCTATTTTTATGGGCTATACTTTTTTCTTGCTCTGCTTTTTAAGAATGTACAAGTTACAGTGTGCTTCAAATCATTTATAACTAAATTCTCCCACATACATTCATATAACGAAGCAGGAACATATGTATTTTCACCTATCCTTCAGAACTGCATAAAATCAATGACAAACACTAAGAATTCGGCTAGGAGCTGTGATAATCATTCAACCCTTTAGTTTCAGGTCTGAAATGAGGATTAAAATAGCAATCAGGTGGATAGTAATTGGAGCCCAGCCAAGGAGAATGTACCCATGCAGTTTATTGGCAAACACCAGGCCTAATTCATTTCAAAGAGGAGTAACAGACAAAAAAATAATTAAAGCAATCAAACAACAAAATAAAAAAACAACTTTTGGGATTTAAAAACATCATAGAGCATAAATGGAAAAGAATAGTTCAGAAGAAGACCATACTTTTAGAAAAAAATAAAAAGGAAAATTTTTTTCATAAAAACATTTAAAATTTTTGTTGTTATGTACATTATTTATTTATTTTTATTTATTTTTTTGGCCACAGCATGCAGCTTGTGGCATCTTTAGTTCACCAACCAGGGATTGAACCTGGGCCCTTGGCAGTGAGAGTGAGGAGACCTAACCACTGGACTGCCAGAGAATTCCCTTAAATTTTTTAATTTTTATTTTATATTGGAGTATAATTGATTTATAATATTGTGTTGATTTACAATATTGTGTTAGTTTCAGGTGTACAGGAAAGTGATTTAGTTATACATATACATGTATCCATTCTTTTTCAGATTCTTTTCCCATATAGGTTATTACAGAATATTGAGTAGATTTTCTAAAAGGAAAATTTTAGTCCAAGAAGTGCAATTAAATTTTAAAGAGCATGAAATTTTTGTTAAAAAAAAAATCAAGAAAACGTTCACTCTGTTGACATGAGGCATGAAAATTATGATGATCCCACTGAGGAAATTAAAAGGGACCTGAGTGATGGGTGTGCGTTTAAAAAGAGGAGAGCCAGCTGACCTGCCCATGAACGCTTCGACCAGAGCCTCTGGAAGTGATAGAAAGGGTGGTAAGGGGAGTGGTGACCTGAAGCTCAGACACTAAAGGAGGGAATGGATCCTAGTTAGTGAGGACACATAGACCGGAGGGTGACACCCTGCAAGGGTCAAGTGTAATGGGGTGAAAAGTATAGGCAAGAGGGGAGACCTACCACAGGGAACTGACAGTCAGCATGTTTGTAATGACAGTGTTCAGATGCAGTGGTTTTAAAGATTAAGCGATCTTGAAATTGGCATTCCATGTCATTTTTAAAGATGAGTGGTAAAGCAAATATTTTATTCAGATCTCTCTGCGTCATTCTGTCTCTCCCTCTTCCTTCCCATCCTCTATTCTTAATGTGGAAGTTTAAAATCCAATCTCACATCAGTTCCTTTTAAAAGTATAGTGTGAAAACCTCCCCTTAGTATACCTGTGTCATCACCTGGGTTTTGCTGCCACTTGGTGGTAAGAAGCAGCCATGAGTCTTAGACACCCTATGGTTTAAGTCAAGCCAGTGAACTACAGGAATATGTTCCAGATTTACTGGTAAGAGTACTTCATTGTAAATCCTTTATATATTTTGTAGGCAAAGGGCTTTCATTGTTTTACACACAAGGTTTGTTGAATATACTTTTTAAAACAAAGTTTGTTATAAGCATTGTATAACTTTTAGTATGAAATGGACCATAATTTAAAAGAAGTTTGGGCTAGCTTTTTGTCTGTCTTTCTTTATATTCTGAATGTGAAATTGTATTGGAGAGAGCGAAGCATGAAATAAACTCACCCTCATCAGCCTGCAGACCTCTTTCCACAAGTGAAGCTGCACATTGAGGACCGTGAGGGCGAGGCTGTGAGGTCCGTGAACTAAGCAGTATTTGAGCCTAAGTTCAGAAACTGGGGTCCTGAACAGTTTTTTGTGTCATGACAGCACTTAGAGGTCCTTGATTTCTAAAGCCTCTGGTGGAAAATGACCCTTTATTGTAGTCCAAACCCCATGCTTCCCTCCAACACAAAGCATTGCTTCGTTTCCTTCACTTAGAATGTTGTTTCTTTTCAGATTCTACCCATCCCACAAGGCCTAGTTTTAAAATGTTAGTTGTCTTTATTTCTTCCCGTTCTCATCTCCCTTTAGCACTTGTGCCTTATGCTGTATTTTCCACTTGGTCACATCTGTGATGGTGACAATATCTTTTTATTTCTTTTGCATCAACTCATTACTTAATGTAGTCATTTAAACAGTACTAAGACAGCATGTACTAATCTGCAACTAATTTGTGCAGTAACTGCGAGTATGAATTTGGAAAATTTTGTAGCAGTATGACATTGCCACAGTATTTTTATTACATTTTACAAAATGTAATAGGCCTTCACAATGGGTAGTTTGAGAAGCACCACTGAAGACAAAAAAGATAAAACTTCATAAATGCTTATTGGATGATCCTTAAGGTAATAAGTAAACTAGGTATTCTATAAAGTGCTGTCCTTCACCAAAAAAAGGCACTAATTAATAACAGTAGTTACTTAAATAATTAAATTACAATGATTCATATCTGCGGTAAGATTGAAGAATGAGTTTTGTGAGCCTGATTAATTCTTTCACAAAATGTTCGCTTAGATAAGCACTTTACTTTTAGTGGATAAATGTACTTTTATAAAATCTGAAGGAAAACATGTTTTGAAAATTCTTATCCTTACCTCAAAACTACTTTTTCTGCTGGTACCTCTGAATAAAAGGCTTTAATATATCAACTAAAGCCTTTCAGTCAGAGGTACCTTACTTTTTGAAATTTGAGCCACCTTTAAAGGTCCAAATGTTCCATCCCGTAGAACATGTTTACAAAAATAGTTTCCTCTCTTCTCTTATTGTATTATTATATTAATGCCTTAATTTGTGGTGATTTGTGAATATGTCGTATTTTCCTTGAGCTTCTTAAGGTCAAGATCATTTATTATAATTTTGTATATTCCTTAAAGTCTTGCCCAGAAGAGGTGCTCAATAAATGTTTGCTAAGTTAACACCATTGAATAAAACAAAACAATGTCATTTCTATTATTAATAATGATTGACCCTGCATTAGCAGGGTAGGAAGCCTGAGGCATTTGTCAAGCATTTTCAAAATGACCAGCCAACTTTAGTACCAGAGGCCAGGGAAAAGGACCTGGGTGAAGTCATTGGATGACCTTGGCTTCCTTAGACATGATTCAACCCAATGGATCCAGATCAGAGAGTTTCAGAGTTGAAAGGGGCCATAGACGTCATCTAAATTAATAGCCAAACCAGAAAAAATATTTCAAGGACTACTTGGAAGATGTGTTGAGCTGTTAAAAGTGAAGAAGGCTAAGAATCTAAGATGATAGTTGCTTAAGAATAATGCCGCCTCATAAAAGAATACTGCTGACCACTACAACCAAAGCAATACTTTTGATGAAAGTAGATTCATAGATCTGTACACATCTTCAAACATTTAAAACTGATATAAGCTTGATATGTGGTCCAACATGTTTCTGTAAGATCTCCAACTTCTTTTTGTTTGAATGGTAAATGTATTCCTTAAGCAAGTGATTTGAAGAAGATTTTCATCATGCCTGCCTTCCCCCTGTCCTCCCTCAACTGAAGATGGGAACCCAGCTGTCTACTCTGGCACGGGGTCCGCTGGTGCAGTGCCTTAGTGACATGGCAGTGGAGAAAAGCACCGGGTCAGTCTCCAGATGACTTCCTGTGAGTTTTCTGCTTTCACATGAAGCTTCTGAGAAAGGAGAAAGAAAAAACTCATAGGAAATGCATTGCCCTTCAAGAAAGAAGACCTGCTGTGCAGAGGCGCACACAACTGTGGACAGAGTTCAATATTTTAAATGAATTTTCCACATAGTTTATGTGACCTCATTTAAAAGACTGTTTTTGGACTCCCTGTTTCTAATTTATACCTATATATTCCTGTTCACTTAAATTTAAGGAAATACTCATGTTAGCATTGAGAGCTGTGTCTTTATTCCTCTTTTCTCCTGTGTTCTCTGACTGTGTCGCAAACGACACTGATCCTGCACAGTGACGTGGATCCAGACACACCGCACGCTCAGGAAAAGAGCTCTGCTTGTTTAGCTCAGCAGCCCACTTACTGGTCTCAAATCTGATAAAGAAAAAAATAGAAACACATGTCAAACACTATAGTCAAAGTACTTAAACGTGAAAGTTAAAAAAACCTTAATTGATTCATGACTGGCAAGGTGACAATACACATATGATTCATGATATTCCTCTACAATCTCTATTTATAGACTACATGTATGTCATCACCTCAGTTACTTAGAATCGCGTTCATTTACAAGTGGCAGATAACACTCAAGATAACAGTGAATTCAACAAGTGTATTTCTTGCTCATATAAAATTAGACATTAAGTTGACCATCCAGGTTTGGTGTGGCAACTGCACTTCATGAGTTATCAGCAGCCATATTTCTCCAGCTCCAGCTAGAATATGGCTCATTTACTTATGGCCAAATGTGCCTTTGAGGAAACACAACTACCAACTCTGGGAAATCACAGACACACAACAATTCTGCCCTTATCTTACCTTCTCTAATTTAAGTTCCATGGCCACGTTGAGCTGCAAGGGAGGCTGAGGAATATAGTCTTTACCTGAATGATAATGTTGTCAGCTAAAAATATTGTTCCAGTTTCTATAAGAAAAAGGGGAGAGAAAGTTTTGAAAATAAATTAGAAATCTTTGACACACATTATCCCTTTCTATAACAGAAATGATTCCTGTTTAAGGAATTCTTTTAATACTAATGAGAAAAATTTGGGAAATCCAACAGAATAGAGAACAAGGAGTAGGAATAGGTATTTCAAGGTAGGGACAACACTAATGGATTAAAACATATATAATCAGGTGAGCAACACAAAATAACACTTTACAGACACATTAATAAATTTTAGAAAGTTGCAGCATAACAAATATTAGTGAAAATGTGGGTAGGTAGGCATGTTCATGTTTTCTTTCAGGGATGCAGACTCATTTAGAGATCATTTTCTTTTTTTTTATGTATGTATATATTTTTATTTGTTAAGTATGGAAAGTGTGCTTTTTGGTTCTCTGTGTATTTTTTAATATTTTTAATTGAAGTATAGTTAATTTACAATATTGTCTTAGTTTCAGGTGTACACCAAAGTGATTCAGTTTTATATATATATTTTTTCTTTTTCAATCTTTTCCATTATAGGTTAGTACAGAATATTGAATAGAGTCCTCTGTGCTATACAGTAGGTCCTTGTTGTTTACCTATTTTATATATAGTAGTGTGTATATGTTAATCCCAAACTCTGATTTATCTCTCCCCCTTTTGGTAGCCATAAGTTTGTTTTCTATGTATGTGAGTCTATTTCTGTTTTGTAAGTAAGTTCATTTGTACGATTTTTTTTAGATTCTACATATAAGTGATATCATACAATATTTGTCTTTCTCTGACTTACTTTGTTTAGTATGATAATCTCTAGGTCCATCCATGTAGCTGCAAATGGCATTATTTCATCCTTTTTTTTAATGGCTGATCAATATTCCATTGTATATATGTACCAGATCTTTATCCATTCATCTGTCGATGGACATTTAGGTTGCTTCCGTGTCTTGGCTGTTGTAAATAGTGCTGCAGTGAACATTGGGGTACTTGTAGTTTTTTAATTAGAATTTTGTCCAAATATATGCCCAGTAGTGGGATTGCAGGATCATATGGTAACTCTATTTTTTTTTTTTTTAAGGAAATGCCATACTGTTCTCCATAGTGGCTGTACCATTTACATTCCCACCAACAGAGTAGGAGGTTCCTTTTTCTCCACACCCACTTGAACATTTTTTTTAACTTTTTATTTTATATTGGAGTATAGCCGATTAACAATGTTGTGATAGTTTCAGGTGCACAGCAGAGTGACTCAGCCATACGTATACATGTATTCATTCTCCCCCAGACTCCCTCACTCAAGCATTTATGTAGACATTTTAATGATAGCCATTCTGACTGATGTGAGGTGATATCTCATTGTAGTTTTTATCGGCATTTCTCTAATAATTAGCAATACTGAGCATCTTTCCATGTGCTTGTTGGCCATCTGTATGTCTTCTTTGGAGAAATGTCTATTTAGGTCTTCTACCCATTTTTTGATTGGGTTTTTTGTTTTTTGTTTGTTTGTTTGTTTTTTGATATTAGCTGTATGGGCTGTTTGTATATTTTGGAAAATAATCCCTGTCAGTAGCATCATTTGCAAATATTTTCTCCCAGTCTGTAGGATGTCTTTTCATTTTGTTTATGGTTTCCTTTGCTGTGCAAGTGCTTTTAAGTTTAATTAAGTCCCATTTGTTTATTTTTGTTTTTATTTCCATTACTCTAGGAGATGGATCCAAAAAATTGCTGCTGTGGTTTATGTCAAAGAGTATTCTGCCTATGTTTTCCTCTAGGAGTTTTATAGTATCCAATCTTGCATTTAGGTCTTTAATCCATTTTGAGTTTATTTCTGGATATGGTGCTAGAGAACGTTCTGATTTCATTCTTTTCCATGTAGCTGTCCAGGTTTCCCAGCACCACTTATTGAAGAGACTGTCTTTTCTCAATTGTATATCCTTGCCTCCTTTGTCATAGATTAATTGACCATAAATGTGTGGGTTTATTTCTGGGATCTCTATTCTGTTCCATTGATCTATATGTCTGTTTTTCTGCCAGTACCATATTGTTTTGATGACTGTAGCTTTGTAGTATAATCTGAAGTCTGGGAGTGTAATTTCTAAAGCTCAGTCTTCTTTCTCAACATCGGTTTGGCTATTCATGGTCTTTTGTGTTTCCATACAAATTTTTTAATTTTTTGTTCTAGTTGGGTGAAAAATGCCATTGGTAATGATAGGAATTGCATTGAGTCTATAGTTTGCCTTGGGTAGTATGGTCATCTTAACAATATTGATTCTTTCAATCCAAAGACACGGTATACCTTTCCATCTGTTTGTGTTGTCTTCAATTTCTTTCATCAGTGTCTTATAGTTTTCAGAATACAAGTCTTTTGCCTCCTTAGATAGGTTTATTCCTAGGTATTTTATTCTTTTTGATACGATGGTAAATGGGATTATTTCCTTAATTTCTCTTTCTAATATTTCATTGTTAGTATATAGAAATGCAACAGAGTTCTGTATATTAATTTTATATCCAGCAACTTTACCAAATTCATTGATGATTTCTAGTAGTTTTCTGGTAGCATCTTTAGGATTTTCTATAGCATCATGTCATCTGCAAACAGTGACAGTTTTACTTCTTCCTTTCCAATTTGGATTCCTTTTATTTCTTTTTCTTCTCTGATCACTGTGGATAAGACTTCCAAAACTATGTTGAATAAAAGTGACGTAATTGGACATCCTTGTCTTGTTCCTGATCTTAGAGGAAATGCTTTCAGCTTTTCAACATTAAGTATGATGTTAGCTGTGGGTTTGTCATATATTGCCTTTATTATATTGAGGTATATTCCCTCTATGCCTACTTTCTGGAGAGCTTTTATCATAAATGGATGTTGAATTTTATCAAAAACTTTCTCTGCATCTATTGAGATGATCATATGCTTTTTATTCTTCAGTTTGTTACTGTGGTGTATCACATCAAGTGATTTACAGATATTGAAAAATCCTTGCATCTCTGGGGTAAATCCCACTTAATCATGGTGTCTGATCTTTTAATTTCTTGCTGGAGTCAGTTTGCTAGTATTTTGTTGAGGATTTTTGCATCTATGTTCATCAGTGACATTGACCTGTAATTTTCTTTTTTTGTGATATCTTTGTCTGGTTTTGGTATCAGGGTGATGGTGGCCTCATAGAATGAGTTTGGAAGTGTTCCTTCCTGTGCAATTTTTTGGAATAGTTTCAGAAGGGTAGGTGCTAACTCTTCTCTAAATATTTGGTAGAATTCACTTGTGAAGCCATCTGGTCCTGGGATTTTTCTTGTTGAGAGTTTTTAAAATAACTGATTCAATTTGAGTACTGGTAATTAGTCTGTTCATATTTTCTATTTCTTCCTGACTAAGTCTTGGGAGATTGTACCTTTCTAAGAATTTGTCCAGGGACTTCCCTGGTGGTGCAGTGATTAAGAATATGCCTGCCAATGCAGGGGACATGGGTTCGATCCCTGGTCCAGGAAAATTCCACATGCCGTGGAGCAACTAAGCCCATGTGCCACAACTACTGAGCCTGCATGCCACAACTGCCTAAGCACGTGTGCCTAGAGCCTGTGCTCTGCAACAAGAGAAGCCACCACAATGAGAAATCTGCGCACCGCAACAAAGAGTAGCCCCCACTCGCCGCAACTAGAGAAAGCCCACACGCAGCAATGATGACCCAACGCAGCCAAAAATAAATAAAATAAAATAAATAAATTTTTTATAAAAGAATTTGTCCATTTCTTCTAGATTGTCCATTTTATTGGCGTATAGTTTCTCGTAGTAGTCTCCTATGATTCTTTGTATTTCTTTGGTGTCAGTTGTAACTTCTCCTTTTTCATTTCTGATTTTACTGATTTGGGCCCTCTTCCTTTTTTTCTTGATAAGTCTGGCTAAGGTTTATCAATTTTGTTTATCTTTTCAAAGAACCAGCTTATAGTTTCACTGATCTTTTCTATTTTTTTTAGCCTCTATTTCCTTTATTTCTGCTCTGATCTTTATGATTTCTTTCCTTCTACTAACTTTGGGTTTTGTTTGTTCTTCTTTCTTTGGTTGCTTTAGGCGTGAGGTTAGGTTGTTTATTTGAGATTTTTCTTGCTTCCTGAGGTAAGTTTGTATCACTATAAACTTCCCTCTTAGAACTTCTTTTGCTGCATTCCATAGGTTTTGGATCATCATGTTTTTGTTTTCATCTGTCTCTAGGTATTTTTTATTTTCTCTTTGACTTCTTCAGTGATCCACTGGCTGTTTAGTAACATATTGTTTAGCCTCCACGTGTTTGTGTTTTTCTGCAGTTTTTTTCTTTTTTTTTTTAATTAATTAATTAATTTATTTATTTATTTAATTTATTTTGGCTCTGTTGGGTCTTTGTTGCTGCACACGGGCTTTCTCTAGTTGCAGCGAGTGGGGGCTACTCTTCGTTGCAGTGTGCGGGCTTCTCATTGTGGTGGCTTCTCTTGTTGTGGAGCACGGGCTCTAGGCACGTGAGCTTCAGTAGTTGTGGCTCGTGGGCTTTAGAGCACAGGCTCAGTAGTTGTGGCACACGGGCTTAGTTGCTCCAAGGCATGTGGGATCTTCCCGGCCCAGGGCTTGAACCCGAGTCCCCTGCATTGGCAGGCGGATTCTTAACCACTGCGCCACCAGGGAAGCCCATGCAGTTTTTTTCTTGTAGTTGATTTTTAGTCTCATAGTGTTGTGGTCGGAAACACAATTTACTGAGCTATGCTTTTTGGCCCAGCATGTGATCTATCCTGGACAGTGTTCCATGTGCACTTGAAAAGAATGTGTATTCTGCCATTTTGGGATGGAATGCTCTATAAATATCAATTAAGTCCATCTGATCTAAAGTGTCATTTAAGGCCTGTGTTTCTTTATTGATTTTCTGTCTGTATGTTCTGTCCATTGATGTAAGTGGGGTGTTAAAGTCCCCCACTATTATTGTGTTACGGTCAATTTCTCCTTTTATGTCTGTTAACATTTGCCTTATATATTGAGGTGCTCCTGTGTTGGGTACATATATGTTTACAATTGTTATATCTTCTTCTTGGATTGATCCTTTGATCATTATGTAGTGTCCTTCTTTGTCTCTTGTAACAGTCTTTATTTTAAACTCTATTTTGTATGATATGAGTATTGTTACTCTAGCTTTCTTTTGATATCCATTTGCCTGGAATACCTTTTTCCATCCCCTCACTTTCAGTTCATATGTGTCTCTAGATCTGCAGTGAGCCTCTTGTAGGCAGCAAATATATGGATCTTGTTTTTGTAACCATTCAGCCAGTCTGTTTTGGTTGTAGCTAGCATTCAGTCCATTTACATTTAAGGTAATTATTGATATGTATATTTCTATTACCATTTTGTTAATTGTTTTGGATTTGTTTTTGTAGGTCTTTTTTCCCCTTTCTTCTTTTGTTTTCTTCTCTTCTGATTTGATGACTATCTTTAGTGTTATGTTTGGATTCCTTTTTCTTTTTTGTGTGTCTATCTATTATAGATTTTTGTTTTGCAGTTATCATGAGGTTTTTGTATAGGAGTCTATATATTTTTTTTTTAAATTTTATTTATTTATTTATTTGGCTGTGTTGGGTCTTCATTTCTGTGCGAGGGCTTTCTCTAGTTGCAGCGAGCGGGGGCCACTCTTCATCGCGGTGCGTGGGCCTCTCACTGTCACGGCCTCTCTTGTTGGGGAGCACAGGCTCCAGATGCGCAGGCTCAGTAGTTGTGGCTCACGGGCCTAGTTGCTCCGCGGCATGTGGGATCTTCCCAGACCAGGGCTCGAACCCGTGTCCCCTGCATTAGCAGGCAGATTCTCAACCACTGCGCCACCAGGGAAGCCCCTAGGAGTCTATATTTATACATGCTAGTTTTAAGTCCCTGATCTCCTAATTTCAAACACATTTTAGATACCCTGCATTTGTACTCTCCTCCTGTCATGATTCCTGGCTTTGATATATTTGTGTGTGGATGATTTCCTACCTTTACTGTATATTTGCCTTTACTGGTGAGCTTTCCCATTTCATAATTTTCTTATTTTAGTTGTGACCTTTTCTTTTCCACCTAGAGAAGTTCCTTTCGCATTTGTTGTAAAGCTGGTTTGATGGTGCTCAATTCTTTTAGCTTTTGCTTGTCTGTAAAGTTTTTCATTTCTCTGTCAAATCTGAATGAGAGCCTTCCTGGGTAGAGTATTCTTGGTCGTAGGTTTTTCTCTTTCATCACTTTAAATATATCATGCCACTCCCTTCTGGCCTGCAGAGTTTCTGTTGAAAAATCAGCTGATAACCTTATAGGGATTCCCTTATATGTTATTTGTTGCTTTTCCCTTGTTGCTTTTAATATTTTCTCTTTATGTTTAGTTTTGGTCAGTTTGATTACTGTGTATCTTGGTGTGTTCCTCCTGGGGTTAATCCTGTATGGAACTCTCTGCACTTCCTGGGCTTGGGTGACAGTTTCCTTTCCCATGTTAGGGAAGTTTTTTTAGCTATTATTTCTTCAAATATTTTCTCAGGCCTTTTCTCTCTCTCTTCTCCTTCTGGGATCCCTATAATGCAAATATTAGTGCATTTGGTGTTGTCCCAAAGGCCTTTTAAACTGTCCTCACTTCTTTTCATTCTTTTTTTTTCTTTATTCTATTCTGCAGCAGAGATTTCCACCATTCTGTCTTCCACGTCACTTATCCATTCTTCTGCCTCATTTATTCTGCTATTGATTCCTTCTAGTGTATTTTTCATTTCAGTTATTATATTCTTCAATTCTGTTTGGTTGTTCTTTATATTTTCTAACTCTTTGTTAAAAACTTCTTATAACTTCTTACTCTGTGCATCCATTCTTTTCCCGAGTTCTTGAATCATCTTTACGAATATTACTCTGAACTCTTTCTCAGGTAGATTGCCTATCTCCACTTTATGTAGTTGTTCTTCTGGGGTTTTATCTTGTTCCTTTGTCTGGACCATATTCCTTTCCCATCTAATTTTGTCTAAATTTCTGCTTGTATTTTTATGTATGTGGAAGGTTAGTTATGTTTCTTGACCTTGGAGAAGTGGCTCTCTGTAGGAGATGTCCTTTGCGTCCCAGCAATGCACTCCCCTCTCGTCACCCAAGGGCCAGTGACCCAGGCAGGGTAGCTTCTGACCTGTGTTTGCAGACTAAGTTCCACAGGTTACGGGATTGTAGTTTTCTTGCTTCTGCTGTTTGCTCCCTGCTGAGTGAGGCTGGTCTAGAGACTTGTGCAGGCCTCCTGGTGGGAAGGCCTAGTGCCTGCCCACTGGTGGGTGGAGCTGGGTCTTGGGCCTCTGGTGGACAAAGCCATGTCAAGGGATGTGTCTAGAGGCACCTGTGGGCTCAGGAAGTCTTTAGACAGCCTGTCTGCTGATGGGTGGGGCTGTGTCCCTGCCCAGTTTTTTGTTTGGTCTGAAGCATCCCAGCACTGAAACCTACAGGCTACAGGTAGGGACCAGGTCTTGGTGCCAAAATGTCAGCCTCCAGGAGAACTCAAGCAGATGAATCCTCCTTGACATGTACACCACCAGTGTCTATGTCCTCAGGGTGGGCCACAGCTGTCCCCCACTTCCCCAGGAGACCCTCCAAGACCAGCAGTATGTCTGGCCCAGACTCCTATGAAGTCACTGCTTTTGCCTTGGGTCCCAGTGCACACAAGACCTTGTGTGCACATCCAAGAGTGGTGTCTCTGTTTCCCCCAGTCCTGTGGAGCTCCTGAAATCAAGCTCTGCTGACTTTCAAAGCCAAATGCTCTGGAGGCTGTTCTCAGTGCTAGACCCACAGGCTGGGGGGTCTGATATGGGACTCAGAACTCTCACTCCTGCGGGACAATCTCTGTAATATAATTATTCTCCAGTTTGTAGGTCACCCACCCAGGCGATATGGGATTTGATTACTCTGATTATATCGCAAGTCCACTCCACCTACCTGTGTACTGTCACCTCAGGAAAGCCTGGACTTGGGAACTTGGTTTCCTTTCTAAACAACAGAGCAAAGGGTATGATTTCACTGCACAATTCTGATGTTTAGGAAGACAAGGAGGAGAGGAAGTGCAGCCTTTGCTCCCTTGCAGCTGTGCTGACAAGCACATGCAGGAGACAGAAAAAGTAAGGTGGGGTGGGGGGCCTCTGAGGGTGGAAACTAAATGACAAAAATGCTAGCAGCCCAGGAAGCATCAAACAGACAACAAACAAACAAACAAACAAACAAAACTGCTCTGCTAGAGGCAATGATTCCAAGCCCATTTTGATAGGTTGAAATTTTTACACACATCACAACAAAGCACTCAGTCTTTCAGTTCTTGGTTTCAGTCATTCTAATGTCAGTAACATGGGAATGTTGCTGTGTTTTTCTGTTTGAGTAGAAGACAAGAAGAGAACTTCCTTTTAGACTCTAAGGACAAAATACATTAACTAAAGCAGAGTTTTTACAAACAAATGCCTTTCATTGCACTTAAGGTTTTCTTGATTTTTTTTTTTGCTACCACATTAAAAGGTATATCGTCTGCAAAATTTTCAATGAAGACTGCCAATTAGAGTCATCTTAGCCAAAATAAACCTCTTTTTTTTACTCCCAAGGCAGATTTGCCTGTATGAATTATTCAGTTGTTGTTTTACTTTATCAGTCAATATATGATAGACTGTTTAGAAGCCAGAGATTTTTAAGTGTATTAAAAGGAAAAGATTTTGAATAGGGAATATGAGATTTATAATCTTTCAGAAATAGCATTTGGGGAGTCAATGAAGATAAGATTAAGTAGAGAAACATGCAACTCTGTACAAAACCGCCATGTAGCCTTTTGTGGATGGGAAACTCAATTTGTTTGGTCATTCACCAGTGCTCTAAGTATATTGGTTTTTTTAATAAAAAGATAAAAAGGCCAAATTTGGGTCAAAGGAAATGCTATGACCATTTATGCAATGTTTGTTTACACAATCTAGTCAAGGTTCAGCATGCTCTAAAGGAAGGGAGGCTTGAGAATGAATGCATGAAATCTTTAAGTGTCTTGTTTGAATTAACATACAAATAATAGCATGCCATGTGAACAAGCAAGAAAAAGTGAAAGTATTATGTTTGTTCTGTTAGAAATGGATTATGACAAAAAACACTGCACTGTATTGTTAAGAGGCCCTAAAAATATTTTCCATAGTGCAGAGAAAAGAATCAGGAGAAAATTCTTTTTGTAAGTACTCTTTAGGCATTCCCATATATAGGAAAATTCATTCCTGAAATCTCAAATAAACAGGCTTCATATACATAGAAACATCAACCAATAAGCTGCTGAAGTACAGGGATAAGAAGGCAGCCACAGTGGTAGTCCATACATTTATGGGGACGAGATTATAGTATCAAAAAGCCTTTTCTCCCTGAAGTTGCCTAGTCATCTTTTCTTCCTTTTACCCCAGTTAAGCTGTTGTTGAACTTGCACTAGAAATATGTCCCTTCCTTATGTCTCATGATGATAAAAAAAAAAAAAAGAATTCCAAGCAACCCCAAAAACAGGAAACATGGCTTGTCCTCTCTATGTGGCTTTAATACTTTGTGAATGTCTATCTGTATCTTTTGAGAGTAAAGAGATTATGTGACAGACAGGGGTATAGAAGTTCTAGAATTTGCAATAAAATTACCAATTTGTTGATTTAATTTAGTTTTGTTTTGTCATCTCACTGCTATGGTATACTGTGTAAAATATTAACCTTGAGTGGGGTGGAGGATTTTAATCTGTTCCTTGAATAAAGTTTGCAAATACAGGTCTGTCTGATCGAATCATCACACTTTATTAGTCATTTCCAATAAATTTTAGTTAAATATAAGCCATAAGGAGAGTAATCTCTGCTCTCCCAAGAATTTTCTCAAAAGGATCCCATTGTCTATTCTAAATTTAATTTGAAATTATTTTAACTGGAGCAGGCAGAAAGAACATAGACTTGAGGGGAAAAAATGAGAAATTAAGTAAATGTTTTGAAAATAATATTATTAAAATAATAATAACTAAAATTTATTGAGAATTTATCATTGCCTAAGCATTGTACTAGCACTTTTACATGCATGATCTCATTTAACTAGCAATTATTTGGTAGAATCTAACGACATTTTAAAATTGCTAATTCTGTCAATAAAATCAACAGCTTGGTTTTGTTTTACCAAGCTGAATTAAGTGCATTCATTATTATATTTTTTGTTGAAATAAAATTGACCTATAACATTGTGTAAGTTTAAGGTGTTAAGACGTGTTGATTTGATATACTTATATACTGAAATATGATTACCATTGTAGGATTAGTTAATACTTCGGTCACTTTGGTCACATCACATAATTATCTTTTTTTTTTTTTTTGGTGAGAACATTTAAGATCTAGTCTCTTAGCAACTCTGAAGTATACAATACAGTATAATCAATATGCTGTGCATTAGCTCTCCAGAACTAATTCATATTCTAATTGTAAGTTTGTACCTTAGACCAATATCCCCCCAATTCCTCCAGCCCCCAGCCCTGGTAACCACCAATCTACTTTCTATTTCAATGAGTTTGGCTTTTCTATGTTTCACATATAAGTGATATCATACAGTATTTCTCTTTTCCTGTCTGACTTATCTCACTTAACATAATACCCTCAAGATCCGTCCATGTTGTTGCAGTGGCAGGACACCCTTCTTTCTCATGGCTGAATAATATTCATTTTATATATATATATATATATATATATATGAATCCATCCATTGACAGACACTTAGATTGTTTCCATATCTTGGCTATTGTGAATGATGCTTCAGTAAACATGGGATTGCAGATATCTTTTTGATATCCTGTTTTCATTTCCTGTGGATATGTACCCAAAAGTGGGATTGCTGGATCATGTAAAAATATAGTTAAAAAAAAAATTTTTTTTGAGGAACCTCTATTCCACAATTTTCCTAGGGGCTCAGACAATTAACATTCCCACTAAGACTTGCAGTACTTTGATGACTAGGAGTGATGAGAGTGGGCACCCAGTCTTCTTGCTGATCACAGAGGAAAAGCTTTCAAACTTTCACTGTTAAGTATGATGTAATAAATGGCCTTTATTATGTTGAGGCATATTTTTACACCCAATTTCTTTCTTTTTTTTAAAATTATTTATTTATTATTTATTTATTTATTTATTTTTATTTTTGGCTGTGTTGGGTCTTCGTTTCTGTGCGAGGGCTTTCTCCAGTTGTGGCAAGTAGGGGCCACTCTTCATCGCGGTGCGCAGGCCTCTCACTATCATGACCTCTCTTGTTGCGGAGCAGAGGCTCCAGACGCTCAGGCTCAGTAGTTGTGGCTCACAGGCCCAGTTGCTCTGCGGCGTGTGGGATCTTCCCAGACCAGGGCTCGAACCTGTGTGCCCTGCACTGGCAGGCAGATTCTCAACCACTGCGCCACCAGGGAAGCCCTACACCCAATTTCTTGAGTGTTTTTACCATGAAAGGATATTGGTTTTGTCAAATTCTTTTTCTGCATCTATTGAGACATCATGTGATGTTTTTATCTTTCAATCTACTAATGTAGTGTATCACATTTATTGATTTGCATATGTTGAACCATACTTGCATCCCAGGGATAAATCCCAGTCAATAATGATGTATGATCCTTGTGATGTGTTGTTGAACTCAGTGTGCTAATATTTTGCTGAGAATCTTTGCATCTATATTAATCAGGGATATTGGTCTATAATTTTCTCTTCTTTTGTGTCTTAGTCTGGCTTTGGTGTCAAGGCAATATGGGTCTTACATGAATTTGGGAGAGTTGCCTTCTCTTCAAGTTTTTGGAAGATTTTGAGAAAAATTGTTGTTATTTCTTTACTGAATGTTTGATAGAATTCAGCAGTGAAACCATCTGATCCTGGGATTCTCTGTTTGGGGAGGTTTTTGATTACTGATTCAATCTCCTTACTCATTACTGATCTGTTCAGATTTTCTATTTCTTCATGATCCAGTCTTGGTAAGTTGTATGTTTCTAGGAATGTATCGATTTCTTCTAGGTTATTTAATTTGTTGGCATAAATTTGTTCGTGATAGTCTTTTATAATCGTTTGTATTTCTGTGTTACAGACATTACAGTTGTAATGTCTCCTCTTTCATTTCTAATTTTATTTTATGAGTCTTTTCCCTTTTTTTCTTAGTTTAGCCTTTGCCTTTTAAGAAAAGCTCTTAGTTTTGTCTTTCCTATTGTTTTTCTCTTCTCTATTTCATTTACCTGTGCTCTGATCTTTGTTAGTTACATCCTTCTGCTAACTTTAGGTTTAATTTGGTCTTCTTTTCAGTTTCTTGAGATGTAAAGTTAGGTTGTTTATTTGAGATATTTTTTCTTACTATATGCATTTTTCATTATAAACCTTCTTCTAAAAACTGCTTCTACGATATCCTAAAAGATTTGGTGTGTTGTATTTTCATTTCCATTTGTTTTGATATATTTTTTGATTACCCTTTTGATTTCTTCTTTGGCCTATTGGTTATTCAGTAGTATGTTGTTTAGTTTCCACATGTTTGTAAATTTTCCATCTTTCCTTTTGTCGACTTCTAGTTTCATACCATGTGGTCAAAAAGATACTTGGTATGATTTCAATCTTACATTTTCTAAGACTTGTTTTATGGCCTATCAAATGACCTGTTCTGGAGAATATTCTGTGTGTGCTTGAGAAGAATGTGTATTATGCTGCTGTATGGTGGAATGTTCTGTATACGTCTGTTAGGACCACTTGTTCTGATGTATAGTGCAAATTCACAGTTTGTTGGTTTTCTGTCTGGATGACCTATGCATTGTTGAAGATGGGGTGATGAAGTCCCCTACTGTTATTGTATTATGGTCTATTTCTCTCTTCAGATCTGTTAGTATTTGCTTCATATATTTAGGTGCTCTGATGTTGAGTATGTATATATTTATGATGGTTATATGTTCTTAATGAGTTGAGCCCTTTATTCTTATATAATGAGCTTCTTTGTCTAGTTACCACTTTTTTTCAAGTCTTTTTTTGTCAAATATAAGTAGAGCTATCCCTGCTTTCTTTTGGTTTCCACTTGCATGAAATATATTTTTCCATACCTTCACTAAGATCCCATGTGTGTCTTCAAAGCGGATGTGTGTCTCATGTAAGCAGCATATAGTTGGGTTCTGTTTTTTTTAATCCACCCAGCCACTCTGTGCCTTTTGATTGGTGAATTCAATCCACTTACACTTAGAGTAATTATTGGTAGGTAAGGACTTATTTATGCCATCTGATTACTTGCATTCTGGCTATTTTTTCAGTCCATTGTTCCTTTTTCCCTCTCATGCTGCCTACCTTTGTGGCTTGGTGATTGTCCTTGGTGGTATGCTCTGATTTCCTTTTTTGAATCCCTAGGTTTTTGCTTTGTGGCTACCATTAAGCGTACATAGAACATCTTATAGATCAAACAGTCCATTTAAGGTGTTGTCAAATGAACTTCCATTACATACAAAAACTCTACCCTTTACTCCCTCCCCCTTACTTTTTTTATGTCATAATTCACCTCTTTTTAGTATTATATTTATGATATAAATATTGTTTTTCTGGGGAAAGTCTTATTTCTCTTTCATTTCTGAAGGATGATTTTGCTGGATAGAGTATTCTTGGGTGGCAATTTTTTTTCTTCCAACACTTTGAATATATCCTTCCCCTCTCTCCTGGCCTGTAGGGTTTCCTCTGAGAAATCCACTGATAGCCTCATGGGAGTTCCTTTGTAAGTTACAATCTTTTTCCTCTTAATGCATCTAGAATTCTTTCTTTGTCTTTGATTTTTGACAGTTTAATTATAACGTCTCTTGGAGAAGGTTGTTGTGAATTGAGATAATGGGGTGCTCTATTAGCTTCATGAACTTGGATGTCCAAGTTTTCCCAGGTTTACAGCTATTGTTTCTTTAAAAAATCTCTCTGCCCACTCCTCCCTCTCTTCTTCTGAATCTCCAATGTTTCTGATACTGGATTTTTTGATCCCATTGATCACATAGGCTTTTTCCATTCTTTTTCATTCTTTTTTTTCTCCTCTGACTCAGTTATGTCAAAGTTCCTATCCTCTAGCTCACTGATTCTATCTTCTGTTTTGTCTATTCTGCTACTGATGCTCTCCCTTACATTCTTCATTTCATTCACTGAGTTCTTCAGCTTCAGAACTTCTGTTGTTTCTTTTTTATATCTCTCTTTTAAATTTCTCATTTTGTTAATGTATTGTTTTTCTGATTTCATTCAGTTGTGTTTCTGTTTTCTTGCAGCTCATTTAGTTTCCTCAAAACAGCTATTTTGAATTCTTCATAAGGTAAATCACAGGATTCTGTGTCTTTGTTTAACTTACTGGTGGCATATTGAGGATTTTTTTGGGAGAGGTTTTGGTGATTTTATGTTTCCTTGATTTTTCATATTCCTTGAAGTTTGTGTTGCTGTTTTTG
This sequence comes from Balaenoptera acutorostrata, assembly GCF_949987535.1. Taxonomy (NCBI): domain Eukaryota; kingdom Metazoa; phylum Chordata; class Mammalia; order Artiodactyla; family Balaenopteridae; genus Balaenoptera; species Balaenoptera acutorostrata. The sequence continues at coordinate 9,206,603 of NC_080066.1, read as the reverse complement.
CATTTAAAGTAGAAGTTACCTCTCAAATCTTTACTAGTTGCCTTCAGGTGGAATATGCTTTTTGTTGGTCCTGCTTATATCTGGGACTTTCTCTGACCTTGAATGAATACACCTGATCCATGCTTCTTGCTCCCTCTGGTAGCATGATTCTCAAGCTTGTATCTTTTCTTTAGATCTTACTGCTCATCAGGCTGGCTGCTGGAAACCTCTCTTTTGTTTTCCAGAAGGTGTCACTACAGCTCAAATTTGCAGTTTCTCCCTGCCCACAGACCCTGGCCTGTTTTATGCATGAACTTCCTGTTTGTTTGTGCTGGCTCTCACTGTCACATTCAGGAGTACCTAAAAGAGCTGGCTGCACAGTGAGTTTAACATGTGGTGCACTGGGGGTGTCTGCAGGCCAGGTGGGGCAAATCCTCAGGTAAGGTTTGCCCAGCAGCTTGTGGGAAGGCTTACTGCTGGAGTTCTGAAAGCATTCAGTAGTAACAGTGTCCTTTTACTGCTCTGCAATATTTCTTATCTACCCTTTTCTTGATTTCCTTCCTCTCCAGAGTCGTGGAGATCTGCCTCAATATTCTGGGCACAGTGGGAGAGAAATGGGTTTCTCCAGCATTGCCCTGCACAGCTGGGAAGCTGGGCATTCACTCACCTATCTCTCTTTCCTCACAGGAGAGTTCACTGCCAGCTTGTTTGGCCCTCTGCTGTTCTGTCTTGTGGAGGGGCAGACCTTGCAAAGTTCCCCTTACCCTCTCCAGTGCATCCAAACTCGTTTTGCTTTGTTTTGTTTTGTTTTTGCTCTGATGACAGGCTGAATCTTTGCCCAGGAAGCCTGGATTTCAAAAAAGGCTCTCTCATCTGTGGCTGTCTGCCCAAATCAGTACTCTCCAGGTTTTCCCCGACTATGGCCAAGAGTGGATGGGGTTGGGGCTGGTTCACTTGTTCCTGCTGGTTCCACAGCCTGTACCAAGTTCTGTATGCACAGGTAGGCAAGACTCTTCCTGGGTCCCTTGGCATATGGTGCCAGATGCCACAACTCCCACAGAGGCACTTTTGTTCATGGATAGATTCTGAATTTTAGTTCTCAAAGTTGGGAGGAGGGGCAAAAAGGAGGGATGGTATGCCATTAGATGCTAACATCACTCCATTACACCTAGTATATTCGTTTTATGAATTTTGTATTCTTCAGGTATAGAAAACCACATCTCACCTTTTTATCTTTACTATAATTTTGGTTTTGTCACTATTTGTTTGTTTAATAGGAAAGATAACCTACATTATAGGACTACAAGATAATTTTTGTGAATTTCTGTCCTAAGAAAAGTTTTCTTTCTTCACAATAATACAAAGTATTCATTTATTGGATGATATCTGATATCAGGTATCAAATATTATTGATATTATATATCAGCCCTTATGTCTTCTAGCCAAATTTACAACTCAATTTAATTCCAGATTTCTAGAATGTCTTTGTCCTTTCTCTAAATTATTTGAATATTTTTATAAAATCTTAATTTGAACTACCCTATTATGGCTTCTTATAGGCCACTTCGAATTTCTTGAGGAAGAATTACAAAAAATTTTAAAAGGAGAATAATATGAATGGCAAAGATATAAACACATGAAAATGTACTGATATCAAGTATAATGAAATAATTGCAACCTTAGACTACATTAAACTAGCTTACATATTAATAAATTTAAAAACTTTACCATATACACATGAGAATGTGGGGAAAGCCCTTGTGCATTACTGATGGGAACATACCTTGATGCATCCTCTTTGGATGGTATTGTGACCATTTCAAAGCTGTGAATACAGTTACCTTTGATTCAACAGTTCTTCATTGCAGCACTGTGTGAAATAGAAAAAAAAATAGAAATAAACTAAATGTTTGAATGTATGCATCTCTTCTTTCCTTTTCCTTCTTCCCTCTTCCTTCATTTTCTGCTCGAGTTAGGCTTTGTAATTTGTTGTCTGAGACATCTGGGTAGAGAAGAAAAGTGAAAGGAGCCTCCAGAAGGCAGAGGCTTTTCAAGTCCTTGGAACCTATTCAGTGAAGGACACTAACTGTCCTGGACACAAGAGGGCAAAGGGAGAGCTTTGGAAATGGATCAAGGCAGAGTCCCCTCCCTCAGCACCTGCAGTGCTGTAAGGGGTTGAGGGAGGGCTTTTCCTCAAGCCTGATGGCTGCTTTGTCCCCTGGTTTGCAGGACCAGCCCTCAGAGAGGATTCACAGTCTTCAGGAGGATGTCCTGTTCCAAGTCTGGCACAAAAACAGCAGAAAATTCATAACTGGGAAAATAACAGAGAAAATTCACCTTTAGTTAGTGATCAGATTTAGCTTTTCATCAGCCTGGTTGGAACTAAGTTGATTCAAAGGAAATAATTCATTGTTTAAATGCACTTGAGTTTTGTATTCTGGAGTGTACACACATTAGTTTGTATACTAGAACTCATTTTGTCTATATGCCTTAAAATGGAGGACTAGAGACTTAATTAAAGAAATTATTGAAACATCCCTAGAAAGAAATACTCTACCACTTGTAAAATCCATGTGGTATATCTACACTTGCTCATAGGGAAAGTGTTCAGGGCCCCATGCTCAGTGAAAAAAGCAAGGTTTAAGATTTGATGAATATAACACATATACTTCTGTATATGCATTGATATGTTTGATATGCATAGAATATTTTTGGACTATATAAGAAACTTAACAGTGATAACTTGTTGAATGGAGCAATGTTGCAGGAGATTGAATTTTTTTTTAAATGTGGATGTTGTGAGATTATTTTTATAATATATTGATTATATTATAATATATATTATATATTATAATATATAATAAATCAGTGCATGTCTTTATTTTATAATTTTCTGAACTAGTTCATAATAAGAAGCAATATGAGAAAGTCATTTTTATATTTCCTTGAGTAGGCAAAAATTTTAGCAATAACATGTATTTTTTATAAATACATTTTAAAATCATTATTTTATTTATAGTAGATATAGAGAAAGTTCACAAACTGTAAGTCAAGTAGATTATTATTTAGAATGTGCTTTACTTGAGCGTTGGAAATATTTACATAAGTAACTATATACTTATGTGACCCTGTATAGATGAATAACATGACTTATTTAGAAATCACAACTGAGGAAAATAATTGTATAATAATTACAGACATACTTCATTTTATTGTACTTCTCTTTATTGTGCTTTGCAGATATTGCATTTTTTACAAGTTGAAGGTTTGTGGTACACCTTCATTGTCATATGATGGTTAGCATTTTTTATCAGTACAGCATTTTTTTTTAAATTGGAGTACAGTTGTTTTACAATGTTGTGTTAGTTTCTACTGTACAGTGAAGTAAAGCATTTTAATTAAGGTATGTATATTAGTTTTTTTAGACATAATGCTATTGCACACTTAATAGACTGCAGCATAGTGTAAACATAACTTTTTAAATCATTTTTTAAATTCTTAATTTATTTTAATTTTTAAATTATTTTTGACTGCGTTGGGTCTTCATTGCTGCTCGTGGGCTTTCTCTAGTTGTAGTGAGCAAGGGCTACTCTTCCTTGTGGTGTGCAGCCTTCTTATTGTGGTGGCTTCTCTTGTTGCAGAGCACAGGCTCTAGGCGCATGGGCTTCAGTAGTTGCAGCACGCGGGCTCAGTAGTTGCGACACGCAGGCCCTAGAGCGCATGGGCTTCACTAGTTGTGGTGCGTGGGCTCAGTAGTTGTGGTTTGTGGGCTCAGTAGTTGTGGCTCAGGAGCTGTAGAGCGCAGGCTCAGTAGTTGTGGCGCACGGGCTTAGTTGCTCTGCAGCATGTGGGATATTCCTGGCCCAGGGATCGAACCCGTGTCCCCTGCATTGGCAGGCAGATTCTCAACCACTGTGCCACCAGGGAAGTCCCTAAACATAACTTTCATATGCACTAAGAAACCAAAATATTTGTGTGACTCTCTTTATTATGGTGATCTGGAACCAAACCCACAATATCTCCTAGGTGTGCCTGTATATGATAATTAGTTGAAAATATTTATTCTAATATAATCCTGTGGACCTTGTAGACTGGTTCTTCCTGCCCTCTGGTGGCCGTTTCTCAAAATGCAGACAAAGTTGTGTTAAGATGACAGTTTAAACTGTTAATATAACACAGGTATATGAATCACGCTCCAAATTTTAGATATTTAATGAGCCTGAGAAATCATCTGACTCAGTTTTCTCATTTTGATTTTACTACATAATCACAATATCTCGATTACATAGGCTTACTTCACATTACAGACATAAAGTTGAATTTTGGCATCTCCTGTCTATTTGACTTAGATATTAAATCATCCATAGCTATAGTAACTTCCTGTAAAATGTTTGCAACTATAGTATAATCTGAGGCCCTATAAATATCTCATAAGGTATGCTTTTCTAATTAATTAATTAAATACTTTAAAATTAGTCTCTTTCCTACTGTTAGGAAGTATATACTCTACCATTTGAATTTCACAGGTAAACACAGCAAGGCTGAGGGTAGCCAAATTAACTTAGTAACTGATAGACCCAGAACTTGAAAACAGTCTGACTCCTGACTTTGTGTCTTCCTTTTCCTTTGTCTGTTTCAAATCTGTATAGTTAATTAAGAATAGATTTTAAATTATTTAATTAGAATAAGTTATTAGTGTGTAGCTTGTGAAGTGTCATATAGCATATTTTAAGTCAACATTTGTTTATCATATTTATCATGTGGTAATATATATGTCAGCCTCAAAGATCTGGGTTCTTCTATAAAGTTTAAGTACCAATATTCTATTTTGGATTGATGATGGTGGGGAGAATGGATTCAAGTGGCAATAAGACTAAAGGAAGAAACTAATGTTGCAGCAATGCAAGTATTTCATACACTACTTAAGAGGATTTGAATTATTCTAAAAATAATTTTGGAGGCAAAATTCTTATTATTTTCCCTAATCGATTAAAATAGGATAAGGAAAGAGAAGTTTAGCAAATGGGTCCTGATTTCCTTGGTATCATAATCAATGGTATAATAAATGGAACAGGAACCACAAGGGACTGGGCAATAGGAGAAAAAAATAAAATAATGCTATTGGAGCATATTAAACATGAATTGCTTACAGGACATCCAAATGGAACTCTCCAGCAGACATAGGCAATGTGTCTGGAGACCAGGTAATATCATTCTATCATTGTCAGACATTTACTCCTCAGCTACCTCTCATTCTTTATTTACTAAAAATCTTTTAATAATAAACATATTACAAATAGTGACTAAGAAAGGATTTTCATTATCTAAAAATTGGGCTTCTCAAATTCTGAAGATTAGTGATACAGTACACATCAGTACTTTTTTTTTTTTTTTTTTTTTTTTTTTTACCACTATGCACTTTCCCATTCTTTTTAAAATCAAAGTTCCCTCACTTGGCCGGCCTGGAGAGGGTTGTATATGGCTCCATCCCAGCCAGCTGGGAGAGGCTGTGTGCTGCTCCATCAGAAAGAAGGCGGTGTGTTGCAGAGGCGGAGATCGAAAGCACCTAGTGACTCAGAAGAATGAATTGGATTCTTAAGAACTGAAATTTGGGAGATTAATGTCGGGACAATGAAGAACTGGGTAAAGTAGGAGTAAAAATCAGAGCTATGTACTCTTGGGTAGGATGCATTAGGAGTTGGGCACAGGAGCTTGGAAGCAGGTTGAAAACAATGGGAAGATTCTGGGCTGTGCAATCTGGCATCAAGGCAATTCCTCGTGATCAAAGCAAACCCCCATAAGAGAAGTTCTCAAGATTGTCTCTCTGAGGGAGATGAGCTACTGTCTCTGCTAAGCCTCCTGAGTTACTCAAGCTAGAACATAGAGGCAGGATGCATCACACCTCTCATTAATGAACACATCACTACCCACCCCCTTCACCAAAGAATTACAGTATCTGCACTGGGTTGGTCCTTTATTCCTTTAACTTTACAGATGTGCAGACGGAGGCACTCAGAGAGGGAGAACCTGACCCCAGATCCCCCAGTCAGTAGCACATGTGTCAGGACCGGAACCTGGCTTTCTGTCTTGTGGTCCAGTGCTCTTCTTCCTCCCCACTTGGTCCTGATATAAAAAATATTTTATGGAAGCCCTTGTTCCATAAATTCCATGTGGAAGGTGCTTACCCCAAAAGAGTTCAGGGAAACTCATTCAGATGCAAATACAATATATCTTAAGGTAGGCAACCCTTTTCAATTAAACGATGCATTGGCATGCATGTAATTTCATTTCTCTCTGATTTTAACACAATGTGGTCATTACCAACAATGAAATGGACAGAAGCAAGGCTTGTCTCCGTTTTTAGGTGCTCCTCGTCATGGAACGGAGGATGAACTCCACTGCATTCTCAATGATCTCCTTGCCCACAAGGTTTAGGAATTTGGGGAACTCTGGCTCTGGTTTTTTGCCTGAGCCATCTGGCTTTCCCTCCGGCTTGTCGCCTGAAAAACAGAACAGAATCTCAGGGATGATTCTCAGCTGGAGAAAAGGGAAGTTTCTTTCACTGCAGGGAGCCCTAGAGCCTTTTATACCCCCTCTCACTAATTCTGTAGCCTCAGATAATTATCCTTATTGCACATTTAATGCCTGCCTAGTTAACGTCTTCACGTGCATTATGTCATTTATTCCTAAAACTAAACAGACCAACAGATATTGCTACTTAGGTAGACATTGATCCTCTTTCCAGATGAGAAAACTGAAGCTCATGGAGGTTAAGTAACTTGTTCAGAGTTAAACAGCTAGGAAATGCCAGTGCCGGGGCTGAAATTCAGAATGCCTGGTTTTAATGTATTTTTCTCATGTAATCCCTGGGCCTGTGGTCATGATAATAATGAGGATGATAAAATCATAGGTAACGTTTACTGAGCACACACCTGTGACAGGCAATCTACATGCATTATCTCATTTTATTCTCACAGCAACCCTACGGGGGAGGCAAAATTATTATCCCAAGTTAAACGTAAAGGAATGGAAGTTGTGACAGGTTTAGGAGCTGGTCAAAGTCACAGAGTTCATAAATGACAGAAACAGAATTCAATCCCATGTCCGTCTGGTATTAAAATCTGGATTTTTAAACACTCTGTAATAAGCTACATTGTGTTTGACAGAAAAGTTATGATCTAACCGCAAGTGTATTATAAGATTGAAAGTAGTATAATGATGATAAGGAGAAATTCTATCACCTGTATATCATCTGATAGTTCTGTAGATAATGATTTTACATCTACTGTGTAATTTCACACTTGACCAATCTTGTGGAGTATGCAGATTTTAGCTCACTGGACTAAGAAACTGAGAAGATTAAGCGACTTACAGAAGATCTCACAAATAGCAAGAGAAGATGGAACTGTAGCTGCAGGTCTCTTACTCTTGACATTTAATCAAGTGCCCACACATATGGACATGACCCTCACATAAAACTCAGGGCAACCACGGTGACCAGAATTGCTTTGTTTTCGTTACAGGAAGGGGAAAGAAGGAAAAGGCCTATTTGTGACGTGCAAGTGCTGGGTTGTGCGTTCATCACACGGCCTGATCCTTATTCAGTTCAGTGATAGGAGTACAGTTTTACAGGAAAGAAAACAGATGCTCAGAGGAATTAAATGACACACCTAAAATCACAAATCTAGAAAGTGGCTGAGTCAGGGTTAGAACCTACATTTTTTAAAAAACTCTACAGAGCATGTTATTTATATGATATAATACTGCCTTCAAGCAATTGTCCCTGGAGACATTTACCAGGTGCAAGCCAGAGATTCCTTGCATGAAAAGTGAGTTCCTTTTTTCTGTGTTTCTATGTGCCTACTTGCATAACAGTTTAATTTTATCAACTTTTTATTTTATCATGACACTAAATGCTAACCTTTCAATATGAAAGGAGCCCTGGATTGGAGTGTGTGTGAAGGTTGAATCCTTGGCCACAGCCCTTGGATCACATATATAATGAGAGGTATTAGAGTGTGGTGGGTCATGTTTTGGAGTCCTACATACCTGAGTTTGAATCGTGTCTTCAACAAAAAATTCACCATGTGACCTTGTAAACAATGCTTAACTACTCTGTTTCCTCATTGTGTTATTGTCAAGATTAAAGGATACTTTATATATCTCTAATATATACCATATATGTATGTATATATATGCATATACATATATCTATATATCTATATTATATAAACCACTTACCACTTAGGCTTACCAGGCCTAAGGTAAGCCCACAATAGATGCTCACTGTAGTATTATTACTATTATTAATAATAATAGCAACAGAATGATTCATAGTAGCTTTCTCCTCTAGTGCTTAGAGATTATGAAAATTTTGAAATGCTGTTAAAATATTAAGAAATTTGAAACTGTTGAAAAAAATAATAAAAATTAAGAAATTTGGCATACCAGAAACAAATCAACAAATACAATAGTTGAATGTTTTCTCCTTTCAAATATAATATGAGGTAGCCTTTATATACATTAACTATCTGACTGAGTTTCTTAGTCAATCTAAACACAAAGTTCTGAAAAAATACAGTAATGCTGATATTTATACAGTTTTTACGGTTTACAAAGTGATTACAAAAGCATGTTCACTTGACCTGGTGAAGCTGATAGTTATCCCATTTTACAGATGAAGAAACTGAGGTTCAAGCTGTGAACTGATTTAACCACTTTCAGAGTTCATGAGAGACCGAACTGGGACTGGTCTCTAGGATACAACACTCACCTTTCACTTTACCACAGTGATGGACACGGTAGTCTCTGAAGCCATCCCTGCAGTAACTCTGTTGGAGTGTCCGCCTGTGTGTCGTGCTGGTAGACAGTGGGTGGCCGACAGTGTGAGTTCTGCCAAGTTACATTTAGAACAACTCATAAGGCTCTGTTACTAAATATTTGCACTGTCTGGTTTTCTGACCTATCATTCTGAATGGAGATGGGTTAAGAGCTCACTGCTTCTGCAGAGCAAAAATTAATTAATGGGAATTCTGCAGGCTGCCTTGTGGTCCTCTATGTGCTTAGAACAGACATGAAAGAAGTAGATGCTTTATAACAGAAGGAATTGAAGGACTTCTTAGGTTTCAGCCCCAGGTGTGCCACATCTACCTGTGTCCATGCTCAAGTAACTTTCCCTCTGCAAGATCAATTTATTTACCTGCAAAAGTGAAATGATAATCTGCCTGTTTACTTAAAAGATTATGAGAACTGGATGAGATAATACATGATAACAATAACAGTTAATATTTACTGGGTGCTTATTATGGACCAGATACTTTTCCAATATGTTTTGTCTCTTTTATTTAATTTTCGTGACAACTAAATGAGAAAGTTAACTATTGATATTCCCTTTAAGTGTAAGGCCCATAGGCGTTAAATAGCATGCCAGAAGTCATATTTCTTTTTTTTGTTGTTGAAGTAGAGTTGATTTACAATGTCTTGTTAGTTTCTGGTATACAACAAAATGATTCAATTATATATATACATATATATGTGTACATATATACACATATATATTCTTTTTCATGATGGTTTATTACAGGATATTGAATATAGTTCTCTGTGCTATACAGTAGGACCTAGTTGTTTATTTTATATATAGTAGTTTGTATCTGCTAATCCCAAACTCCTAATTTATCCTCCCCCGCCCCTTTCCCCTTTGGTAACCATAAGTTTGTTTTTCATGACTGGCTGTTTCTGTTTTGTAAAAAAGTTAATTTGTATCATATTTTAGATTCCACATATAAGTGAAATCATATATTTGTCTTTTTCTTTCTGACTTACTTCACTTAGTATGTTAATCTCGAGGTCCATCCATGATGCTGCAAATGGCATTATTTCATTCCTTTTATGGCTTAGTAGTATTCCATTGTATATATTACCACATTTTCTTTATTTATTCATCTGTCAATGGACATTTAGGTTGCTTCCATGTCTTGGTTATTGTAAATAGTGCTGCAATGAACACTGGGATGCATGTATCTTTTCGAATTATGTTTTTCTCCAGATATATGCCCAGGAGTGGGATTGCTGGATCATATGGCAATGGGTTTTTTTAGTTTTTTAAGGAAACTCCATACTGTTCTCCATAGTGGCTGCACCAATTTACATTCCCACCAGCAATGAAGGAGGGTTCCCTTTTCTCCACACCCTCTCCAGCATTTGTTATTTGTAGACTTTTTAAAGGCGGCCATTCTGACCAGTGTGAAGTGATACCTTATTGTAGTTTTGATTTTCATTTCTCTAATAATTAGTGAAGTTGAGCATCTTTGCATGTGCTTTTTGGCCATCTCTATGTCTTCTTTGGAGAAATGTCTTTTTAGATCTTCTGCTCATCTTTTGATTGGGTTATTTGTTTTTTTGTTATTGAGTTGTACAAACTGTTCATATATTTTTGAAATTAAGCCTTTGTCCGTTGCATCATTCGCAAATATTTTCTCACAGTCCATAGGTTATCTTTTTTTTTGTTTATGGTTTCCTTTTCTGTGCAAAAGCTTATAAGTTTGATTAAGTCCCATTTGTTTATTTTTGCTTTATTTCTATTGCCTTGGGAGACTGACCTAAGAAAACATGGCTATGATTTATGTCAGAGAATGTTTTGCCTGTTTTCTTCCAGGAGTTTTATGGGGTTATGTCTTATGTCTAAGTCTTTAAGCCATTTTGAGTTTATTTTTGTGTATGGTGTGAGGGTGTGTTCTAACTTCATTGATTTCCATGTGGCTGTCCAGCTTTCCCCACGCCACTTGCTGAAGAGACTGTCTTTTCTCCATCGCATATTCTTGCCTCCTTTGTCGAAGATTAATTGACCATAGGTGTGTGGGTTTATTTCTGGGGTCTCTATTCTGTTCCACTGATCCATATGTCTGTTTTTGTGCCAGTACCATGCTGTTTGTTGTTGTTTTTTTGTTTTTTGTTTTTTATTTATTCTTGGCTGTGTTGGGTCTTCGTTTCTGTGCAAGGGCTTTCTCTAGTTGCGGCGAGTGGGGGCCACTCTTCATCGCAGTGCATGGGCCTTTCACTGTCGCGGCCTCTCTTGTTGCGGAGCACAGGCTCCAGACTCGCAGGCTCAGTAGTTGTGGCTCACGGGCCTAGTTGCTCCGCGGCATGTGGGATCTTCCCAGACCAGGGCTCGAACCCGTGTCCCCTGCGTTGGCAGGCAGACTCTCAACCACTGCGCCACCAGGGAAGCCCACCATGCTGTTTTGATTACTGTAGCTTTGCAGTATTGTCTGAAGTCTGGGAGGGTTATGCCTCCAGCTTTGTTCTTTTTCCTCAGGATTGCTTTGGCAGTTCTGGGTCTTTTGTTGTTCCATATAAATTTTCAGATTATTTGCTGTAGTTCTGTGAAAAATGTTATGGATAATTTGATGGGGATCACATTAAATCCATAGATTGCTTTGGGAAGTATGGCCATTTTAACAGTATGAATTCTTCCAATCCAAAAGCATGGGATATCTTTCCATTTCTTTAGATCATCTTCAATTTTCTTTATCAGTGTTTTATAGTTCTTAGCATATAGGTCTTTCACCTCCTTGGACAGGTTTATTCCTAAGTATTTTTTTTAATGCAATTTTACAAGGGATTGTTTTTTTACTTTCCCTTTCTGATATTTCATTGTTAGTGTAAAGAAATGCAACAGATTTCTATATGTTAATCTTGTATCCTGCTACTTTGCTGAATTCATTTATCAGTTCTAATAGTTTTTGTGTTGAGTCTTTAGGGTTTTCTATGTATAGTATTATGTCATCTGCATATAATGACAATTTTACCTCTTCCCTTCCAATTTGGATACCTTTTATTTCTTTTTCTTCTCTGATTGCTGTGGCTAGGACTTCCAAAACTATGTTGAATAGAAGTGGTGAGAGTGGGCATCCTTGTCTTGTTCCAGATTTTAGTGGGAAGGCTTTCATCTTTTCACCATTGAGTATTGTGTTGGCTCTGGGTTTGTCATAAATGGCTTTTATTTTGTTGAGATATGTTCTCTCTGTACCCACTTTGGTAAGAGTTTTTGTCATGAAAGGATGTTGAATTTTATCAAGTGCTCTTTCTGTATTTATTGAGATGATCATGTGGTTTTTGTCTTTTCTTTTGTTGATGTGGTGTATCACATTGATTGATTTGCATATGTTGAACCATCCTTGTGACCCTGGGATGAATCCAACTTGATCGTGGTGTATGATCATTTTTATGTGTTTTGGATTTGGTTTGCTAATATTTTGTTGAGAATTTTTGCATCTATCCTTGTTTTATATAAGGACATTCAAGCTTGGAGAAGTTAAGTAATTTGCCTAGCATTACAAGTCGTGAGTGAGCCAGAGCAAGGAATTGAACTCAAGAACATGTGACTTCAAACTTTGGGGTCGTAACTATTACATTATTTTGCTCAGTGCTGCTACTGGTAAAAAAGCCTGGGTCAAGCAAGGACCCTGTAGTCACCAGCCTATTTTTGCACAGATTCATCTGTGTCTGCTCTGCTTTACCCACTGACCCACATCAGTCACCTCTGTTTGAGATCAGTTTGATATATCAAAGGTGCAGGGTACAGAGTGCCTTCTTAATCCTTGGCAGAAAGTGAGCTAGAGACAGGTCTGCAGAATTAAACACAGGATGGGATGCCTTATGACATTTGAATTGCAGATAAACAGTGAGTAATTGTTTTAGCATAAATATGTCCCAAATATTTCACAGGACATACTTTATGAAAAGAAATTTTGTTGTTTAACTGAAATTTAAATTTAAATGGCATCCTGTACTTTTATTTGCTGAATCTGGCAACCTTACCTGGAGAGACCCTCATCAGAGTTTTCTTACATTAAACCTCAGATCAGAAAGTAAAGGACAGGACTGAGGGAGATCCAAGAAATGATGAAAGGGTACCATGCAAGAAGTTAAAATCATATATGGAAAGTGGAAGTTACTGAAAAGCCCCAATTCCTCTTTATTTTTTTTTTTTTTTTTTTTTTTTTTTTTTTTTAAAAGATACTTGCTCCTGGACCTTGAGGAACTCACAGTCCAGAGTTTGCCTTTTATTTATTTATTTATTTATTTATTTATGGCGGTGTTGGGTCTTCGTTTCTGTGTGAGGGCTTTCTCTAGTTGCGGCGAGTGGGGGCCACTCTTCATCGCGGTGCGCGGGCCTCTCACTATCGTGGCCTCTCTTGTTGCGGAGCACAGGCTCCAGACGCGCAGGCTCAGTAATTGTGGCTCACGGGCCCAGCTGCTCCGCGGCATGTGGGATCTTCCCAGACCAGGGCTCGAACCCGTGTCCCCTGCATTGGCAGGCAGATTCTCAACCACTGCGCCACCAGGGAAGCCCCCCAATTCCTCTTTAATATCACATCTGGGGCATATTTCACCCCTGAATTCCTCCTAAGAAAATCATTAGCCCCTCTCTTGTTCTTGGTTCATTCTACCTAAAGTTTCAGACCAGCCATGGAAGGGATTCATGGGGCTGCAGGAAGGGCTCCCATTCCCATGGTACCCATATGCTGAGAAGGAGCTACAGTCTTTGTCACCCTAATCCACTTTCTACACATCGCTTATAACTTAGTCAATCCTCATGCCACTCATCGATTTATTAATTTCTTATTCAGTGGACATTTCTTGAGCTTGCACTATTTGCCAGGTGTTCTGCTAGGCCCAGGGATAAGAAAATGCAAAACACCAGTCCTTGACCTTGCCTTTGCTGAGGAGGCAAACATGTCACCTAACAACTGCAATTTAAATATGAGAAGTGCTAGTGGAGGTATGAACAGATTCCTACTGAAGGCTATCAGGAGGGGTAACATTGCCTGGGGATGCAATCATGGAGGTGTTGTGTGTTTGAGGCCTCGAAAAGTGGGTCTGTAGGTATTCACTATGCAAGCAAGGCATGGCGGAGACACTTTAGGTAGGAAGAACGGCATCTGCAAAGGCACAGAGGTGTGGAAGAGCAGACCGTATATAAGCCCTCAAATTCTTGAGTGTTGAAATTAGAAGGGAAAATGAAAGTGAGCTAACTGAATCTTGAAATATGTTTTAATTAATGAACATGCAAGGGAGAGATAATAAAGAGAGAAGGAAGGAGAGGAGGAAACAGAGAACACTGTGGGGAGTATGAAATCACAAATCACTAAGTATCAATATTAGCGCTCATAGTTCTTCCTCTGCTCTTGTTTCCCTGTTCCAATCTCAGAATGCACATCACCATCCATCCAATTATCTGAAGTGCAAGTTTTCTTTAACTCTTTTTTTCACCACAGAACTCATTTGCTCACACAGTCCTATCAATTCTCCACTCAGATAACCTTCCGATTTATCAAATTCTCTTCATTTCCACAAGAAGTGTCGTAGTTTGGACTATTGTCTTGACTATTACAATAGCATTCTGGTCTTCCTGATGTATGCCTCCCCCATCTCCTCAACGTTGCTGTCATTTTTGTCTTTCTGAAACATAATATTGTTTACATCCTCTAATGGTTTTCTTAGAAGGAATTCAGGGGTGAAATATGCCCCAGATATGATATTAAAGAGGAATTGGGGCAATGTGTCGCTCCATCCAGGTTGGCCAGGAGAGGGCTGTGTGTTGCTCAATCAAAACCAGCCAGACAGCTGTGTCTCTGTTCAAAACTGTCCAGGAGAAGGCTGTGTATCTCTCCATCACATCAGCTGGGAGAAGGCTGTGTACCTCTTTATCAAAGCCGGCCAGGAGAGATGGTGCGTCGCTCCATCCCAGCCAGCAGGCAGATGGCAGTGTGTCTCCCTACATTTAAAAAGGCCGGGAGAGAGCTCTATATCTCTCCATCAAAACAGGCAGGGAAAGGGCTGTGATTTGCTCCTTCAGAACAGGCCAGGAAAGGGCTGTGTATCACTCTGTAAAAACTGGCCTGGAGAGGGCTGTGTATGGGTCCATGAAAATGGGCCAGGGGAGTGCACTCTGTTGCTCCATCCAGGTTGGACAGGAGAGGGCTGTGTGTTGCACTTTAAAAACTGGACGGTAGATGGTGGTATACCCCTCCATCCCAGTGGTTAAGAATCCACCTGCCAATGCAGGGGACACGGGTTCAATCCCTGGCCTGGGAAGATCCCACATGCCGCGGAGCAACTAAGCCCATGTGCCACAACTACTAAGCCTGTGCTCTAGAGCCCGCGAGCCACAACTACTGAGCCCGTGCACCTAGAGCCCGTGCTCTGCAACAAGAGAAGACACTGCAATGAGAAGCCCGCACACCACAACGAAGAGTGGCCCCCGCTCTCCACAACTAGCGAAAGCCTGTGCGCAGCAACCAAGACCCAATGCAGCCAAAAATAATAAATAAATAAATAATTTCCATTAAAAAAAAAAAAAAAGGCATGCCTTGAGAGGGCTGTCTATGTCTCCATTAAACCAGCTGGGAGAAGACTGTGTATCGCTCTATCAAAACAGGCCAGGAGAGGGCAGTGTATCATTCTATCAAATACAGATGGGAAAGGATGGTGTGTCACTCTATTTGGGCCGGATGGGAATGGCAGACATGTCGCTCCAAGCTGTTTGGCTGAGACAGGGCTATGTTTTGCTGTATCAACACCAGCCAAAGTGTATTGCTGTGTGTTGCTCTATCAAAACCAGCCAGTAGATGAAGGTATGTCCCTCCATCCAGGCTGGCCAGGAGAGGGCTGAGTTCCCTCCATCCCAGCAAGCTGGGAGAGGGCTGTGTGTCACTATCACAGCAGGCAAGGTGAGGGCTGTGTGTCACTCCATTAAAACAGGCCTGGTGGGCTTCCCTGGTGGCGCAGTGGTTGAGAATCTGCCTGCTAATGCAGGGGACACGGGTTCGAGCCCTGGTCTGGGAAGATCCCACATGCCACGGAGCAGCTGGGCCCGTGAGCCACAATTGCTGAGCCTGCGCGTCTGGAGCCTGTGCCCCGCGACGGGAGGGGCCGCGATAGAGAAAGGCCCGCGCACCGCGATGAAGAGCGGTCCCCGCACCGCGATGAAGAGTGGCCCCCGCTTGCCGCAACTGGAGAAAGCCCTCGCACGAACCGAAGACCCAACACAGCCAAAAATAAAATAAATAAATAAATAAAATCAAGTAAAACTTTAAAAAAAAAAAAAAACAAAAACAAAAAAAAAACAGGCCTGGTGAGGTTGTGTTTTGCTCCCTCAAAACGTGACCTGAGAGGGCTGTGTATCTCTCCATCAAACTGGCAGGGAGGAGAGTGGGTATCCCTCTATCAAAACAGGCCAGGAGAGGGTGGTGTGTCACTCTACTGTGGCAGGTAGGGAGAGGGCTGTGTATAGCTCCATCAAATCCAGATGGGAGAGGGTGATGTTTCACTCTGTTTTGGCCAGATGCAAGAAGCAGGCGTGTCCCTGCATCCCATTTGGCCAGGAGAGGGCTGTGTGTTGCTCTGTCAGAACTGGCCAGGAGAGGGCTGTGTATCATCCGTCAAAACCCAGCTGGGATACAGCTGTGTATCTCTCCATCCAAACCAGCCTACGAGGTCTGTGCATGGCTCCATCAAAATGGGCCAGGAGAGGGCGGTGTGTTGCTCCATTCTGTCCACTTGTAAGAGGGCTGAGCATCACTCTATTCCGGCTGGCCAGCCAGGGGCTATGTCAATACATCAAAGAGAGATCAGAGGAGAAATTAATGAGATAGAGACTTAAAAAAGGCCAATGAAACTAAAATCTGGTTCTCTGAAGAGATAAAATTGAGAAACCTTTAGCCAGACTCATCAAGAAAAGAGAGGAGAGGGCCCAAATCAATAAAATCAGAAATGAAAAGGTTACAACTGAAAAAAAAAAAAAAAGGTTACAATTGATGCTACAGAAATACAAAGTATCATAAGAGACTACTACAAGCAACTATAGGCCAATAAAATGGACAACCTAGAAGAAATGGACAAATTCTTAGAGAAGTACAATCTCCCAATACTGAACCAGGAAGAAATAGAAAATATGAACAGACCATTTACCAGTACTCTAATGAATCAGTAACACACGAAAGTCCAGCACCAGATGGCTTCACAGGTGAATTCTACCAAACATTTAGAGAAGAGTTAATACTTGTCCTTCTGAAGCTATTCCAAAAATTTGCAAAGGAAGGAATTCTTCTAAGCTCATTCTGTAAGGCCACCATCACCATGATACCAAAACCAGACAAAGATATCACAGCAAAAAGAAATTTACAGGCTAGTATCACTGATGAACATAGATGCAAAAATCTTCAACAAAATACTAGCAAACCGAATGCAACAATTCATTGAAAGGATCACATACAATATCAAGTGGCATTTATCCCAGGGATGCAAGGATTTTTCAATGTCCACAAATCAATCAGTGTGATACACCACATGAACAAATTGAAGAATAAAAATCATATGATCATCTCAATAGATGCAGAAAAAGCTTTTGACAAAATTCAACATCCATTTATGATAAAAACTCTCTAGAGAGTGGGCATAGAAGGAACATACCTCAACATAATAAAGGTCGTATATAGCAAACCCACAGCTAACATCATACTCAACAGTGAAAAGCTGAAAGCATTTCCTCTAAGATCAAGAGCAAGACAAGGATGTCCACTCTCGCCACTTTTATTCAACATGGTTTTGGAAGTCCTATCCACAGCAGAGAAGAAAAAGAAATAAAAGGAATCCAAATTGGAAAAGAAGAAGTAAAACTGTCACTATTTGCAGGTGACATGATGCTATACATAGAAAATCCTAAAGATGCTACCAGAAAACTACTAGAGCTCATTAATGAATTTGGTAAATTTGCTGGATACAAAATTAATATACAGAAATCGGTTGCATTTCTATACACTAACAACAAAATGGCAGAAAGAGAAATTAAGGAAACAATCCCATTTACCATCACATCAAAAGAATAAAATATCTAGGAATAAACCTACCTAAGGAGGCAAAAGACCTGTACTCTGAAAGCTGTAAGACACTAATGAAAAAAGTTGAAGATGACACAAACAGATGGAAAGATATACTGTGTTCTTGGATTGGAAGAATCAATATTGTTAAAATGACCATACTCCCCAAGGCAAACTACAGATTCAATGCAATTCCTATCAAATTACAAATGGCATTTTTCACAGAACTAGAACAAAATTTTTTTTAATTTGTGTGAAAACACAAAAGACCCTGAATAGCCAAAACAATCTTGAGAAAGAAGAATGGAGCTGGAGGAATCACACTCCCTGACTTCAGATTATACTACAAAGCTACAGTCATCAAAAGAGTATGGTACTGGCATAGAAACAGATATTTAGCTCAATGGATAGAAAGAATAGAAAGCCCAGAAATAAACCCACACACTTATGGTAAATTAATCTTTGACAAAGGAGGCAAGAATATACAATGGAGAAAAGAGAGTCTCTTCAATAAGTGGTGCTGGGAAAACTGGACAGCTACAAGTAAATGAATGAAATTAGAGTTGGCTGAGAGAGGTCTGTGTATCGCTCCATCAATACAGGCTTGGAGAGGGCTGAGTGTTGTGTTTTATGTTTTGGAAATACTGCTAAATTCAGTGACATCAACAGTTTAAAAGAGATCAAGCAGGATTCAATATTTTCCACCTTCTGCCTTTTATTTTTTTCAGTTTTTGAAATAATTATTATAGTATTTTGTTTAATTAATTCATTTTAAATTGATATAGTTGATGTACAACATTATATAATTTTCAAGTCTGCAACATAATGATTCACATTATTTAAAGTTTATACTCCATTTATAGTTATTATTAAATATTGGCTATATTCCCTGTGCTGTACAGTATAACCTTGCAACTTATTTATTTTATACATAGTAGTTTGTACCTCTTAATCTCTTACCCCTATATTGCCCCTCCCTACTTCCCTCTCCCCATTGGTAACCACTAGTTTGTTCTCTATATCTGTGAACCTGTTTCTTTTTTGTTATATTTACTAGTTTGCTTTGTTTTTTAGATTCCACATATAAGTGATATTATACAGTGTTTGCCTTTCTCTGTCTGAGTTATTTCACTTAGCATAATACCCTCCAAGTCCATCCATGTTGTTGCAAATGGCAAAATTTTATTCATTTTTATAGCTGAGTAGTATTCCGTTGGTATGTATGTGTATGTGTGTGTGTGTGTGTGTGTGTGTGTGTGTGTGTGTGTGTGTATATATATACACACATACCACAAGATATGTATATATATATATATATATATATATGTATATATACATACAGCTTCTTTGTTTATCCACTCATCTGTTGATGGGCACTTAACTTGCTTCCATATCTTGCCAATTGTAAATAATGCTACTATAAATTGGTGTGCATGTAGCTTTTCAAATTAGTGTCTTTGGGTTTTTTGGAGATATACCCAGGAGTGGAATTGCTGGGTTATATGGTAGTCCTTTTTCTTATTACTACATACTGGTGGATGGCTACTTCCTAGTGGTATTAAATACTTCAGCCCCTTTTGCTTTCCTTCCTGGGGGAAAATTTTGTTTGTTGGTGTGTTTCTATTCAAGTTCATTTTCTGAAGTGTCTTCCCAAGTGGATCCAGTTCCAGGGCACCTTACGTCAAGCAACCATGAATTATGTATGCATGGTTACCATAAGACTTTGATATTCTTTTCTTTTTAAATAATATATATTTTATTGAGATATAGTCAACATATTGTATTAGTTTCAGGTATACAACATAATGATTTGATATATGTATTTATTGTAAGATGAGCACCACAATAAGTTTGGTTAACACACACATCACCACACAGAGTTACAAAAAATGTTTTATGAGGATGAGAACTTTTAAGATCTACTCTCTCAGCAACTGTCAGATACACAATTCACTGTTGTTAACTAGAGTCACCATGCTGTACATTACATCCCCAGGACTTATTTCTCTTAAACTGGAAGTTTGTACCTTTGGACCATCTTCATCCATTTCACCTACTCTTCTACCCACTGCCATTGGCAACCACCAAACTATTTTCTGTATCTATGAGTACAGTTTTTGTTTTTTAGATTCCAGATACAAGTGACATCACATAGTATTTGTCTCTCTCTGACTTGTTGACCTAAAACAGGCAGTTATTTTACTAGCAAAATGGTTTATTCAGGAACAACAAAGAATCACAACTCAGGAGTTGCAATCTATGGTGAACCACTGGCAAGTCTGGAGAACAAAGGAGAGGAAACTTCTCTTACAGAGGAGAAGGGAGAGTTAGAAGGGGCTGTTATAAACAAAGAGCCCATTGGAGGGAACTGGGAGTTTGGTGAAGTGTAGTGACTTTTTATTGGCTGATTTGTGACAGTTTATCATCAGCTGGGCTGGTACCAGGCAAGGAGAAATTCTTCCTTTCTTCTGCTGTGTAGTAAATTAGTAACCTTCTTCCTGTTGGAGATGAAAATGTACCTCTCTTCTTGTTGGGTCTGCAACTGACATTGAATGGTTAAGTGTAACAGCTCCCCCTTCTGACCCCCAACTCCATTTTAAATGAGGTTTCTGTTTATCAATTTTCACAGACTTATTTCACTTAGCATAATTCCCTCAAGGTCCATCTATGTTGTCCTGATGGCAGGACTTCCTTCTTTTTATGGCCATATAATATTCCATTATATATTTATCACATTTTCTTTATCCATTCATCCATCAATGACCCTTATGTTGTTTTCATATGTTTGCTATTGTAAATAATGCTACAGTGAACATGAAGGTGCAGATGTGTTTTCCAGATAGTGATTTTGTTTCCTCTGGATAAATACCCAGAAGGGGATTACTGAATCATACAGTACTTCTATTTTTAATTCTTTGAGGAACCTCCATACTGTTTTTCACGGCAGCTGCACCAGTTTATATTCCCACCAACAGTGCACAGCAGTTCCCTTTTCCCTACATCTTCCCAGACACTTGTTGTTTCTAGTCTTTTTGATAATAGCCATTCTAACAGGTATGAGGTGATATTTCATTGTGCTTTTGATTTGCATTTCCCTGATTACTAGTGATGTTGAACACCTTTCCATGTACCTTCAGCCATTTTGTATGTCTTTTTTTGAAAAATGTCTATTTTTCCAAATAGATCCTCTGCCCACTTTTTTTAAAAATATTTATTTATTTATTTGGCTGAACTGAGTCTTTTTGCGGCATGCAGGATCTTTGTTGAGGCATGAGGGATCTTTCGTTGGTTGTGGCCCGCAGGCTCTTCATTGCGGAGTGCAGGCTTCTCTCTAGTTGTGGCACGTGGGCTCAGTAGTTGTGTCACACGGGCTCTCTAGTTGTGGTGCACAGGCTCTAGAGCACACAGGCTTAGTTGCCCGATGGCATGTGGGATCCTAGTTCCCTGACCAGGGATCAAACCCACATCCCCTGCATTGGAAGGCAGATTCTTCCAATTCCAGATTCCCTGGACCACCAGGGAAGTCCCTGCCCACTTTTTAATAGTATTGTTTTTTTTCTATTGAGTTGTATGAGTTATTTATTATTTTGGATATTAACCGCTTATCACATATATGGTTTGCAAATATTTTCTCCCATTTATTAGGTGGCCTTTTCATTTTGTAGATGATTTTCTTTGCTGTAGAGAAGCCTTTTAGCTTGATGTAGTCCTACTTGTTTACTTTTGCTTTTGTTGCCTTTGCTTTTGGTGTCAAATCCAAAAATATCATTGCCAAGACTGATGGCATAGTGATACCCACTATGTTTTCTTCTAGGAGTTTTATGGTTTTAGGTTTCACGTACAGTATGTAATCCATTTTGGGTTGATTTTCGTGTATGGCATAACATCAAGTGTCATTCTTTTGCACGCAGCTGTCCAATTTACCCAGCACCATTTATTGAGGAAACTGTCCTCTACCCATTGTATATTCTTGTCTCCTTTATCATAACTTAATTAGCCATATATACATGGGCTTATTTATGGGCTCTCTATTTCATTGAGTTATGTTTCTATTTTTATGTCAAAACCATACTGTTTTGATTACTATAGTTTTGTAATATAGTTTGAAAGCAGGACCTGTGATGCCTCCAGCTTTGTACTTTCTCAGGATTGACTATTCTATTTCATACAATTCCACTCCATACTAATGTTAGGATTGTTTGTACTGTTTCTGAGACAAATGCTATTGTAGGGATAACATTGAATCTGTAGATTGCTTTGGGTAGTTGGACATTTTAACAATATTAATTCTTGCATTCTAAGAGCAAAGAACAGCTTTCCATTTTTTAGTGTCTTCTTTAATGTATTTCATCAGTGTCTCATAGTTTTCAGTATACAGGTCTTTCACCTCCTTGGCAAAATTTATTTCTAGGTATTTTATTCCTTTTGATGCAATTATAAATGGGATTGTTTTCTTAATTTCTCTTTCTGATATTTGCTGTTCATGTATAGAAATGCAAGTGATTGTTGTATATTGAATTCGTATCTTGCAACTTTACTGAATTTTTTATTAGTTCTAACAGTTTTTTAGGAGTGTTTAGTGTTTCCTGCATATAATATTATGTCATCTGCAAATAGAGACAGTTTTACGTCTTCCTTTCCAATTTGGATTCCTTTTATTTCTTTTTCTTGACTAATTTATCTGGCTAGGAGTTCCAGTACTATTTTGAGTGAAAGTGGTCATAATGGACATCCTTGTCTTGTTTCTGATCTTAGAGGAAAAGCTTTCAGTTTTTCACCATTTTGTATGATGTTAGCTGTGGGCTTGTCATATATTGCCTTTATTATGTTGAGGTACATTCCCTCTATACTCACTTTGTTGAGAGTTTTTATCATGAATGTATCTTTAATTTGGTCAAATTAATTTTCTGCATCTGTTGAGACATTCATATGATTTTTATCCTTCATTTTGTTAACATGGTGCATTATATTGATTTTGCTGATGTTGAATCATCCTTGCATTCCTAGAATAAATCCCATTTGATCATGGTGTATGACCCTCTTAATGTATTATCAAATTCAGTTTGCTAATGTTTTGTTGAAGATTTTTGCATCTGTGTTCATCAGGGATATTGGCTTATAATTTTCTTTTCTTCTAGTGTCCTTGTCTAGTTTTGGTATCAAGGTAATGATGGCTTCATAAAATGAGTTTGGAAGAACCCACTTATCTTACATTTTTGGAAAAGATTGAGAAGGATTGATATTCATTCTTCTTTAAATGTTTGGTAGAATTCACTCATGAAGCCATGTGGTCCTGGACTTTTCTTTGTTGGAGAGTTTTCATTATTAATTCAATCTCTTTACTAGGAATTGATCTGTTCAGATATTCTATTTATTCATGATTCATTCTTTTTAGGTTGTATGTTCATAGGAATTTATCCATATCTGCTAGGTTACAGATTTTTTGGCCTATAATTATTCATAGCAATCTCCTATGATCCTTTGCTTTTTGCATGATATCACTTGTAATGTCTTCATTTATAATTTTATTTATTTCAGTCCTCTCTTTTTATTGATTAGTCTAGCTGAAGATTTGTCTATTTTGTTTATATTTTTAAAAAACAGCTCTTATTAGTTTCATTGATCTTTTATATTGTTTTTTAGTTTCTATTTCATTTATTTCTCATCTGCTCTTTATTGCCTTCCTTGTACTAACTTTGGGCTTAGTTTGTTCTCATTTTTCTAGTTCCTTATTAGGTTGTTTACTTGAGATCTTTTTTTTTCTTAATGTAGATTTATTGCTATAAACTTCCCTCTAAGAACTGCTTTTGCTACATTCCGTAAGTTTCAGTATGTTGTGTTTCCATTTTCATTTGTCCTGAGGATTTTTTAAATTCTCTTTTGACTTCTCATTTGACCCATTGGTTGTTCAGTCACATGTTGTTTAATCTTCACATATTTGTGAGTTTCCCAGTTTTCTTCTTGTAACTGATTTGTAGTTTCATACCACTGTGGTCAGAAAAGATGCTTGATATGATTTCAATCTCAAATTTATTAAGACTTTCTGTGGCTCAACATATTATCTATCCTGGAGAATGTTCCATGTACAGTTGAGAAGACTGTATATTCTCTTGCTGTTTGATGGAATATTCTATAAATATCTCTTAAGTCCATCTGGTCTAAGGTGTCATTTAAGTCCAATGTTTCCTTATAGATTTTCTGTCTGGGTGATCTATCCACTGATGAAAGTGGGGTATTGAAGTCCTCTACTATTATTGTATTGCTGCCTATTTCTCCCTTTATGTCTGTTAATATCTGTTTTATATATTTAAGAACTCCTTGATATTCTTAATATTATTTTAAAAATGCCTTTGGATTCCTTAACATGAGTCAAACAATCAGAATATACTTGGTTCACTGGAATGTATATAAACATGATATGTTTCCTGCCCTTAACAATATCACAGGTCTAACCAAAAAGACAATGTGGAACTACAGGAAAATTGAAACTTTTTGAAGGGTCACATAGGATAGGAGATCTGTCTTGGCAAAATGTTTTTGAAGGATATTGCCATTCATTCCAGAACCAAGTTGAGACTTGTCTTCTCTTGCTCTTGTCTTCTTTACCAGGTAGTGTTCATTTACTTTTTGTTGTTGTTGTTGTTGCTAATATCTATTGTTTAGCTGCTGAGCTACAAAACCTATCACAGCAGTCATGCCAAAAGGTGAGGGTTTCTTTGGTCTGGCTTTTAGGAAGTTAGTAGAAAAAAATAATGTAAGATGTACTGGACCAAAACAGGAGCAAAAAGCACTGAAGCCAGGAAGAGGCCACTTACATCTAGTCCCCATATATAAGATTGCCACCCAGAAATATAGAGAGCAATGGTGCTCTCTTCTTGAGAAATCCTGAAATAATGCCAGAACTGAGTTTTGTAGTGATTTCCTTCAGTCCCTCCTATTTTTAACCCAAATGGACAGGTTGAAACTGTTTCCTGAGGCTGTATCAAAACAGCTTTCCTCATGTCACAGAAATTTCCAGAAGTTTGAGATTTAGAAGTAGAATCTGTGATGGGGCAGTGGTATCAGAGCCCACTGCAGGAGCACAGGGGAGAGACTGGCATCCCATCAGCAACCACCTTCATCCTTGATAACACACCGCACACCTTGTTTAGTTGTTGAACAGGTTACTCTAAATCAGCGGCAAATTCCACACACTATTAGATTATGCAGTGATCCAATCAGTATCTGTTGAGAGCTGACGATATGGCCACCACTTTGCAGGGTACAGTGATGTGGGAAGGACAGAGACACCATGCTTCCTGTCCTTGTGTCATTTAAGGCCCAGCAATGTCTGGAGTAATACCTTTTTTGTAAAGAGGCAGAAACTTGGTTTTGGTGGATTTGACTATCAGAACGGGAGACAGTGCCCTTTGGATTTTTCTGCCCTCTGTTTTCTATATCTGTGTTTTTGCATCAATTTGTCCTGCTAAGACTCCAACTCAGACCAGTTATTTAGTGCATGGGGCCAAGAATCCAGCAGTAGTCTACAAATTCACTACAATATCCATTTCTGTGGGTGAAATAGGATAATCCACTGAATCCCTACAGTTTGGTTCTGCTCTGTGGTCTGTGGGTGCTGTGGGTGCTCTATGAACTGAGAATTGAGTACTCACATTAGAAAAAAATAAATGTGAAATCCCAGTGAGGTTGTTCAAGTGTCTGGGTGGTCTGGGTCACATGTGTTCCAAATTCTGTTCTGAGCTATTCCACTGACTTACTGACATTGAGCCACTGTGTCTTACATCAGCCTGGCCATTGTAAACCAAGGGGTCCTGGTCAAACGTGTGGTAAACATTCCACTGCAGAATCATGATATCTCCCTAAGAGGAACGTTAACTTTGGTTTCCATTACTAATTGAGAAGAAAGAATACCAGGTTAAAATGCTGGCTCCAGCATTTACTAGCTGTATGACCATGAGAACTTGGGCAAGTTAATATAACCTCTCTGAACTCTTGCTTTAGTTCATTATCAGTAAAATGGGGCTAATAATATTTACCTTGTAGTGTTGTAGTGGTTAAATGATAAAGTCCCCAGTAGAGTGTTGACATATACTGTGGGCAAGTGGTAGCTGCTCCATGAATGGTAGCTGTGAATGACTTAACAATCAGTGTTTTAGTGCCGTGAGGAGTCAGAGAGAAAGGGGACCAAGGGGAAGATTTCATATTATTATGGGATGCGAAGGAATTCCTGATAAGGCATGACAAATGGGAGCCATTCCTGAAGGAAGCCATTGAATCTCTTTCTCATTAGATTCTTTAAAATAAGACAATATCCATCTGTTGAAAGAATTCACTACAGAGTGGATAACCCTCTGAGGTGTACGTTGGGTTCTGGGAAATGTCTGTTAACAGAGGCATTGATGTTGAAATTTACCCATGAACCCAGACCCTGACCCTTGTTATAAGCTCATCCCTAATCCTTCCAGTTTGGTGATAGACCAGCTCACTGGCCTTTGGCAGTTTTGTTTTCAAGTTTGAGAGAAGCAGAGCTGATACTGAAGCAGCATTTATAGGTCCTTTTTTAAAACAAAACAAAACAAAACAAGATTGCCATGGAAACTGAAGGCAAAATGACAAAACTCCAAGGGGGGGCTATCCTTTGTTAATTGCTTATGAAGATATGAGAAAGGAACAGAAAGTTCAGGCCTGGTAAAATGACTGATCTATTCCAGAGGAGGAAATGAAAGAATAGGTAACAACACCCTTGGGGAGGCCCCAGACAGCACTGTGGAAACATTTGATTAGAGAGTTTCAGTTACATTGCCTCTCAGATTCATGCCGAGGTTAAAAAAAAAAAAAGCTTGAGTTACATTGACTACTATATGATTAAACTGAGACTCTCTGGGGAGGAAAACAAAATGGTCAGCATACATGCTTCTTGGCTGGATTTTAAATCCCTTTTTAAAAATTACCTGTCATTTCTTCAAGGATTAAATAAGAAAGTAGAGTGTTTCCTAAGTTTCAGTGAATTCAAACACTTCAGATTTTTTTCTATCTCTCTATAAAAAAGACATAGCCCAGGTATTAAAAGCTAAGTGTAGACTGCACAGCATTATAAAACATAAAGTACTCTTATTCTTTACAGCTTCCTTTAAAACTTAAACATGTATCAGAGAACAAAATGGGAAAAGAATCTGAAAAAGAATAGATAAGTATATGTAAAACTGAATCACTTTGCTATACACCTGAAACTAACACAACATTGTAAACCAACTATACTCCAATATAAAATCAAAAATTTTTTAATAAAAATAATAAAAAAACAGGTTTGATAAGTATGATTTTTGACAAATAAAATGAAAATTTATAAAAATGAGTTTATTTTGTTTTATAATTAACAAAATGATCTTATAATAACAATTGTGCACTAAATCATTTGCTCAACCAAAAATAAATGGAGTGTTGATTTGAAGGATGTGATAGACTGTCACTTTGGTGGCCCTCAATGAACCATGCTTCTTTTTATCTGTACCCCTGTGAGTCCCTTCACACATTGATTCTGGTCTTGGCCACGTGACTAGCTTTGACCAATGGAACATTAGTGAAAGACTGGTAAGTCTTTGTGCATTGGACCTTGTCTTCTTAGAATGCTTCTTTTTGGAACCCATCCACCACGCTATGAGAAAGCATAAGCAACCATATGGAGAAGCCCACCTGGAGGAGAATCGAGACCCCTAGCCAAGTCCAACTGGGCTCCCAGACTGTAGCCAGTACCAATTTCCATCCCTGTATGTGAGTCCATTTTAGATCTTCTAGACATCCCATCTCCAAGCCAACAACATGTGAAGCCCAGTAACCTCCTGGTCAACCCACAGAGTTGTATGAGGTAATAATAAATTGTTAGAAGCCATTAAATTTGGGGTGGTGTGTTATATGCTGCAGTAGATTAGCTAAAGCAGAAACTATTACCTCCAAGTGGGGTCCTGCCATCACATGTGGCATTGATTTTGAGTCTGGGAGAGGAATGGAGAAATTTGGAGGAATGATGAAGAGACTGTTTGTTGGAGGCCGAAAGGTAGTGAGGAATATCCTATTGGAAGCTGAAGGAAAGAGAACTTTCAGCTTCCAATAGGATATAGGCAGAAAAATTAGCAAAACTATTAGCAGTATTGGCAGAAAAACTAGCAAAACTATTAGCCTGTGGACATATGGGAAATAGAAAGGGTACCTCATGAACTTGTGGATCTGGCTAAGGAGATTTCTGGACAGAATGTTGAAAGTGCCATCTGGCTTCTTTCAGATGCCTATGGTAAAGTCCAGGAGGAGCCAGTTGAGGCAAAGAGGGGACTATTTAGATTTCAAGCAGAATTTAGAAGAACTAAAAAAGCACTAGAACTTGTGGGCTTGATAACAAAATTGCATTCAACCCTAGTCTCTCCAAGAAAAAATTTCTCAACGTAAGAAATGACCTTGGTTTGCAGATGAAATACAGGGTGCTGTTAGTAAAATATGACCTCAGGGTCAACGTCTCTGTTAAGGCATCAGAAAGATTTAAGGAGTATCTCAATCATCCTCTCAGCTACACAAGAAGACGTCTAAAAATCTTAAAGGTGTTTTCCCATAGCTTCCTGATTTGCAGCCCCAAACAGAGAAATGGTTGTCTCGAAGAGATTTGTGAGTGTGATGATTTATCTAATAGAGTGGATTATAATTTGATACATAGAAAACTACAAAGTTTGTAATGTAATGTAAGCTACAGTAATCGAAACAGTATGGTACTGGCACAAAAACAGAAATGTACATCAATGGAACAGGATAGAAAGCCCAGAGATAAACCCACGTACCTATGGTCAATTAATCTATGACAAAGGAGGCAAAAATATACAATGGAGAAAAGATAGTCTCTTTAATAAGTGGTGCTGGGAAACTGGACAACTACATGTAAAAGAATGAAATTAGAACATTCTCTAACACAATACACAAAAATAAACTCAAGATGGATGAAAGACCTAAATGTAAGGCCGGACACTATTAATAGCTCAATTTTTAAATTGCTGAATAATACTTCATTTTATATCAGTGTGTTTATTATATACTTGTGGATGGACTTTTGGGTTGTTTCCTGTTTTTGGCTATTACAAATAAAGCTGTAATGACATTCATATTCAAGTCTTTGTACGGAATATGTGTTAATTCTCTTGGGTAAATACCTAAGAGAGAAATGGCTCTATTGTATGTTTACCTTTTTAAGGAACCATCACATTGTTTTCCAAAGTGGTTGTACAATTTCCATTCCCACCAGCAGTGTATAAGAGTTCCAGTTCCTCCACATTCTCAACAACACTTGATATGATCAGTCTCTTTAATTTTTGCCATTCTAGTAGGTGTTTAGGGGTAGCTCACAATGGTTTTAATTTGCATTTCTCTAACGACTAATGATGCACTTAGTTGCCATCCTGATATCTTTTTTGGTGAAGTGTCTGTTCAAGTATTCTGCCCGTTTTTATATTGGGTTTTTTGTCTTCTTACTGGGTTTTGAGAGTTCTGTGAGTATTCTGGATATGTATCCTTTATCAGATATATGCTTTGCAAACATTTCCTTCAAGTCTATGGCTTGACATTTTATTCTCTTAACAGTGTCTTTTAAAGACGGAAGTTTTAAATTTTGATAAAGTGCTATTTTTAACCCAAGTAAGCAGAGGCTTTCTCCTAAAAGTTTCATGTTTTGTATTTTGAGTTAATTTTTGCCTATGGTGCAAGTTATGGATTGAAGTTCTTTTTTTTCTTTTGCATATGAATATCAAATTGTTCTATCACCATTTGTTCAAAAAACAATCCATTCTTCAATGAATTGGCTCTGCATCTTTGTAGAAAAACACTTTATTTATTTATTTATTTATTCATTTATTTACTTCTGCACTCTCTATTCTATTCCATTGACTTATGTGTCTGTGTTTACACCAAAGCACACTTTACTGACTACTATAACTTTACAGTAAGTCTTGAAACCAGGTAATGTTAGTCTTCTAAATTTGGTCTTTATTTTTTTTTTTAATTTATTAACTTATTTATTTATTTATTTTTGGCTCTGTTGGGTCTTCATTTCTGTGCGAGGGCTTTCTCCAGTTGCGGCAAGCAAGGGCCACTCTTCATCGCGGTGCGCGGGCCTCTCACTATCGTGGCCTCTCTTGTTGCGGAGCACAGGCTCCAGACGCGCAGGCTCAGTAGTTGTGGCTCACGAGCCTAGTTGCTCCGTGGCATGTGGGATCTTCCCAGACCAGGGCTCGAACCCGTGTCCCCTGCATTGGCAGGCAGATTCTCAACCACTGCGCCACCAGGGAAGCCCTGGTCTTTATTTTTTAAGTTGATTTGGCTAAGTTCTTTGCATTCCATATGAAATCTGGAATCTGCTTGTCAATTTCTACCAAAAAGTCCACTGAGATTTTGATTGAGGTTGCATTAAATTTGTAGATTAGTTTGGTTAACATTGACACCTTAACAACATTGAGTCTCCTGACCTGTTAGCAAACTATGTGTGTCCATTTTTCACAGACTTCTTCCATTTCTCAGTAATATTTATAGTTTTCAGTGTATAGTCTTTTCAGCTTTATTCCTAAGTATTTTATATATTTTGATACTACTGTGAATGGTATTGCTTTTTAAATTTCAATTACCAAACGTTTGTTGTTATGTATAGAATACAATTGATTTTTGTATGTTGATCTTGTATTCCATACTTTGTTAAACTTGCTTATTAGTTCTAGTAGCGTTTTTTTGTGGATTGTGTGGGATTTTCTTTATAGATGATTATGTCAGCTGTAAATAAATAGAATTTATTTACTAAATGAGTTAAAACATTTCATAATATCACTGTCTTAGTCTGCTCAGGTAAATGGTTTATTTATTAAACCATTTTTATTGAAGTATAGTTAATTTATAATGTGTTAGTTCCAAGTGTACAGCAAAGTGATTCAGTTATATATATATGTGTGTGTATATATACACACACATATATATATACACATATATATGCAGATTCTTTTGCATTATATGTTATTACAAAATATTGAATATAGTTCCCTGTGCTATATAGCAGGTCCTTGTTGGTTATCTATTTTATATATAGTAGTATGTATCTGTTAATCCCAAATTCCAAATTTATACCCTCGACTTTCCCTTTTGGTAACCATAAGTTTTCTCACTTTGCCTGTGTGGACTCTGGAATCTGATGCTGGGGTTTGAATCCTTGCTCAGTCACTTTCTAGCTCTGTGATCTTGGGTAAGTCAATTAACCTCTCTGTACCTAAGTACCTTATCTCTAAACTGAGGACGATACTAATACCTACTTTGAAGTGTTGTTTGGAGAATTAATTAAGATAACATATGCAAAGCCCTTACAACAATGCTTGGCCTGTAGTATGCAATGTATAAGTGTTAGCAGTTGTTAATATTATAATTTGGCAATGCTTGCTTGCTCTAAGTCGGCTTGCCAGGAGTATAAACCACTTCATATCCTCTCTCTTTTTTTCTAGCAAACCTGCAAAACACCTGCTAAATAACTGTTATGGACTGAATTGTGTCGCCCTCCCCCCACTCCCCACCCCCTCCCCCCGTCCCGCCTCCTTCTCCCTGCCCGAATTCATATACTAAAGCCCTAACCCCCAGTGAGGCTATATTTGGAGACAGGACCTTTAGAGAAGTAATTAAGGTTAAATGAGGTCACAAGGTTGGGTCTTAATCATCTTTATAAGAGGACACACCAGAGATTTCCCTCTCTCTCTACATGTACACAGAAAAAGGCCATGTGAGGACACAGTGGGAAGGCGGCCGTATAGGAGCCTGGAAGAGAGACCACACCAGAAAGCAATCCTGCTGGCACCTTGATCTTGGACTTCCAGCCTCTCACTCTGTGGTATTTTGTTATGGCAGCCTGAGCAGACTAAGACAGTGATACTATGAAATGTTTTAACTCATGTATTCCATGAGAGGCAAATAAGCAGTCCTGACATACAACGTCTGATGCCAACCTCGGGTACCATTTCCCCATTGTGGGAAAGTCTGGCATCTACCATGGTTGGGGTGGGGGAGTGCTGCGGAGGGTCATCTACCATTGGGACTACTGCCCACTTGCTTCCCTCAATATAGCTATTTTTCTTACAAAATTTGTTGAAGCCCCAGGCTGACTACTAGCTATGCAGGGGTTAGCTATTAACTGCGAGAGCTGTTACTCTTATTTCTTTCTTCTTTCAGGCCCATCACAGAGCCCACTGAGTCGCTCATCAGATTCTGGACTAGTGTGACCTCGTGTAGGCTGTAGCCTTCCATTCCCTCCCGAGCTGGGCAGCACTGGCTGGGGTCCTGGTCATTCCACTTGTTGGGATGCCCGAAGCCCTCCCGATCTGGGGGGCATGGGAGGTGAGGCCCAGCCTTGGAATGTTCTCTCCTGCTTCTCTATCCTCTTTTCTCTTTACCTTTCCTTCCAGAATTCCCTAAGAACTCTTTTCCCTTCAGTACAGAGAAGAATTCAGCTGGGTTCCAAGGCTTAAACTTGCAGACACCCTGGTTAATAAGATGTTTGCAGAACAAAGAGCTTGCCATT
This sequence comes from Balaenoptera acutorostrata, assembly GCF_949987535.1. Lineage (NCBI taxonomy): Eukaryota > Metazoa > Chordata > Mammalia > Artiodactyla > Balaenopteridae > Balaenoptera > Balaenoptera acutorostrata. The sequence goes on along the minus strand of NC_080066.1, from coordinate 9,174,161 downwards.
TTAAGGCAGTTTTGCTTGTAAATTTATTATAAATATATATAACATGTATGATATATGTATGATGGTATGTATATTATATGCATGATATTATGTATATGTGTGCTATATTGAATATATAAAATATACATATTTCTAAGTAATATTCTTTTTTTTCTTCTTCTTACTACATTAGGAACAATTAAAGCAAATTGGAGATAAAAGCAACCTCTGAGTTTAGAAATATAGAACTGTGAGTTTGGGTCTCAGATTCACTCACTGACTTGTGAAAAGCTGTTTGAAATTTACGTCTGAATTTATTTCTCAGGTGTAGGGTGTTCAGAATCCGAAAGCAGCAATTATGTAAATCATGAAGTCAGGTGGCTGTAGGAAAATCAGAGCACTATGGTTTTGGCTTTTCAAATCTTTTATTAAGACTTTCCAAAGACCATCATTAAAAAATAAGCAGAGAGAGACAGGAGGTCCAGAAAAGTTTATTAGATCACACTTAATTTCCTAGTTAAACCTCTGCGAAGGTAAAGTCAGATTTCTATATATTTGACTCTAAATGAACTACATAGAAAATGCAAAAACATATACAGAGTAATCGTGGCAATTGACAGCGCTCGTTTTAAGGAGGCCGCGGGTCTGCAATAGGCTTTGCGCCTGCAAAGCTCTGACTCAGTTTGTCAGCGGGGCGCAGGCAGAGGGCTGGGCCGCCACTCCCAGCACTGGCTTTTTCGAGCGCTGCCCCCGAACACCACGCCCCGCCCCCCCCCCCCCCCCCCGGGGCGACGCATCCAGCGCCGCGCGTCTGCCGGGCATCGCGAGTCCCCCACGCCCGGCCGGCGTCCCGGCTCCGCCCCTCCCGCCGCGGTCCACGCCCCAGTCCCGGGGGGCAGGAGGAGGCGGTGGCCAGTCCTCCCAGCGCAGCTTTGGGGCGTCACGGGCCGGGGCGGGCCGGGTGAACCTGGCGGTGGAGAGAGCGGCGCGCCGAGCTGAGCGCCCAGGGCTGCGCTTCTCCGGCCGGCGGGGCGGCGCTGTGGGCCGGACGCTCCGGGCTCCCCGACGCCGCCGGAGGCCCAGCTCCGCTCCGGGCCTCCCCGCCCCGCGCCCGGGTAGTGCGGCCCGGGCGCAGCGCCCACCCGGCCGGTCCCAGCCGGCACGCTGCCCTCGCGGCTGCTCGCCGCGCTCTGCCTGGCCGAGCGGCTCGGGGCCGCCTGCGGCTGCCAGCTACCCTCGGAGTGGAGACCCCTGAGCGAGGGCTGCGGCGCCGAGCTGGCTGAGACCATCTCGTACGCCAAGGTGCTGGCGCTGCACCAGGAGGTGCACGGTCTATACAGCTCCTGCCCTGGCAGTACGAGGCCGGCGAGGCGGGGCGCCTGTACCGGGCCGAGATCAAGATGCTGTGGACCAGGCGTGGGGCAGCGTGCTCGAGGTGCCCGCGGGCTTCAGGGTCCACCTCCGCGGCCTGGGCTACTTCTCCCGTCACTCCCGCACCGTGGTCCAGGATTACGCCTGTTTCTTCTTCCTCAGGTGAGCCTGTCACCTCCCGCCCACACCACCCCCTCGGCCCATTTGCGTGACCAACTGAGGTCGCCTTTATCCGGAGCCGGATCGGGAACTCGCAGGGAGTCCTGTCTGTGCGATGTTAGATGATGCCTTGGGCTCCTTCCCGGGCTCTTCGTTCTTTCCTGCTCCTCCTTACGTGTCTACAACATCCTGGGTACCTCTGGCCAAGACTGTTGGAAAAACAGGGAGGATTCCTGTGCTTTAAGGACAGAAGAGTGTTTCAGGCAAAAGCTCCAGGTGGTTTCCAGCAACAAGTAGCCAGCCTATTCCAGAGAGCAAAGGTTTATGCGGGGGGCTCCGGGGGGAGACCCTGGTCGCAGTGCTTTGAGGAGTATAAAGGTAAATCCGGCAGGACCCTCTCTGATTGAGTTCATGAAAGTTGGTCTGTGGTCCAGATGAAACGCTTGTGCCTAAGAATTCAGGCGACGGGTTTGACTAAGGTTTGAAATAACAGCAGGTGGAACCCTAATTGAGGTGGAATCCTAGTATACTTGGAACTCTATGTTTTAAACTGGATTTGGTGGGAGTAGTTTGGGATGGGTGGTGGTCAAACCAAAGCAGAATCCCTTTGAAATCAGACTGTTGTTGGAATTCTGGCTCCTCTCTTCCTGTGAGTTTGAGCAAGTTACTGACCTTGTCCAGAATCTCAATAGCCTCACCTTCATAATGTGAGAAACAAGGTTGCTTGAGACTAAAACCCAGTCACTCACACAAAACACCTGGTGCAGGTTAGATGCGGACCAGTCGCTCTATTCTGCATACCTGCTTAAATGCCAAGATGGCGCTGGTGTGGAATGCGGCCCAGCTGTCCTCCCCTTTCGCTCGCGTTAGCTCCCATCAGCAGATCTCAATGCCAGGCTCTTCCAAACAGATTTATGGAGGAGGGGCGGGGTTTGGGGTGCTAGGCGGGGTCAGGGCCTTGAGGGTCACAGGGCTTTGAAGAATATAGAAGTAAATTAGGCAGGAGGCCCTGTCTGATTGGAGACTCCTGGAATCTTGGGCAGTTCCGTGGAAGTTGGTCTGTGGTCAAGACGAAACACATATGGATAAGAATTTAGGCAATGGATTTGACTGAAGTTTAAAGTAAAAAAACAGCAGGTGGAACCCTAAATGCATTGGTTGTCTCCAGTTGAAGGAGGAGACTGAGAGGAACCTCAAAATGGAATCGAATGCATCTATCGAGATAGCGATTGAATCTACAGCTGTGATGGGCGATAGATCCAGTCTTCCCAGTCTGTGGAGTAGGATTAAAGATATTTGGAATGACCATGACCTTGGTCTGCAGACTCACTTTTAGCTCTTTAGATTTCATGTCACTGAGAAAGAAAAGAGTGAGTTCCGCAGAGGGCTGTCCGTAAGCTCATGGCAACATGTTTTCCATGTTGAAGCCGGAATATCTAAGATTAGAACACGTGGCGTGCTTTGTGTTGGCTTGGGTGGCTTAGCTAGCTAGATTCAGTTGAATTTTTTTTTAATTGCTGGACAAGTACAGTTTCTAAGTAAACTCGTCAAGGAGTGAGACAGTACCTTCTTGATACAGAGAAACTTAAACTAGATTTTTCATGTCTTTATTTAAGGAAAACACTGGGGACCCAGCTTCAAAACTAATGAAACTTCATTTTCCAAAGAAAAAAATCAGAGTACTTGAGAAGGCGTTATTTTCTTTTCCGATTTTATCATGAAATACTGTTTTGTCCACTGGTTCTGTGGTGGTCAGCCAACTCTTTCATCTTCTCTCTGACATGTTTATAAAACGTTTATAAAACGTTAGGGGAGAAATACAGAGTCAAATGGTAGTCTGATAGATTTCTATTTCACAGAGTTATGTTCCCTGATGTGTGTTAACAGCTGCATACAAAGCATTCCTCCTCTGTTATTCTGGGACCCATTGAGAAGAGAACAGATTCTGGTCAGCGTCACAGGAGAAGGTGGCACTGGAGACTCCCTGGTGAGCCCCACATGCCCCCCATGGGCTGGAGAGTAACTCGTATCTCTCCTTTTTCTTTTCTTGACTTCTTCATCTTGACAACAGGCATTTTCTGCGAGGCTCAATAGAAATGTTAACTAACTTTTATACTACAGTTACTCTGGCCAGAGACTTTTTTTTTTTAATGCAATCCTTACATCACCATCAAAAAGTAAGGTGCTTTTGTCATCCTCTTTCTATAGATTGTAATACTGAAGCTTAGAGAATTTAAGAAATTCGTTTCCTGTCAGACAGAAGTAGTAGTGGTAGGACTTGAACTCGGGTCATTGCAACTGGCCTCCCTTTCACCAAGAAACAAGGAACACACTGTCTGTGAGAAGGAAGGCCACCTGGGAGATAACACAGATACACAAACGCAGACACATGCACACACTCCCTCTGCCCCCAAACTCACCTTTTTCAACAGCTTAAGAATAGACTCATGAAGTAGGAGGCAGAGAAGCAACTAGAAATAATGAGAGCCGTTGGAGGCTGTCACAGTCTTCTGTTGACTCATGATTCAAGATGGCGCACCCCATGGCTGTCCAATCTACAGCTCTGCTTTCTTCCTCTTTCTTGTTAGGATGGATGAAAATTATAACCTCATGGAGTCAATTTCCAACATGCCATCTTTCCAGACACTCAAGAGAACAGAAGGATGTTTTCCAGTTTTTGAACTGTTCCAGTGGCAGCAATGGTGACTTTTTCCAGTGACCGGGAGATCCAAGAAGACAATTGGTAAGAATTGGTACCCTGTGCCAGAGCAAAATAATAGAATAGCTACATTTTGACCCAGAGAGTCAAGAGTGCTCTTCCAGAAGCTCAGACCAAAGAGTATTTTCCTCCGTGCCCCCGACCCCCCACTCCCAGCGGTTAACAAACCCTGCTCATAAACTGTCTATTCCTGAGGTTTTACTATTGGGCGTGGAGTTCCTCACAAAGTCAGGGAACAAGATGGGATGAAGGTTGACACACTGTGCCTCAATTGCCTCTTCTGTAAAATGGAAACAATAGTAGCATCTACGCTATAGGGCTGATGCCGTAGGATTTAACATTTAGGAAATGTACATATGTAAAGCCCTTAGCATAGCGCTTGACAGAGAAAGTACTCAATACATGTGAGCTGTTATGACTACTACCATTATTATATTATTATTATAATTGATAGCATAGGGCTCTGAGGAATTTTCTAAGAGGAAAGAAAAGTCCTCAAGAAAATGAAATGAAAGAATTGTAGTAGCTAACACTTCTATGATTCTTATCTATAGCTATTAAGATGTAGAGGTACAGGGTGACCGAGGTAGTTGTGGAACGTAAGGGTCAGGATGATTTGGGGCATGAAAATATAAAAGGTGTATTCCATTCTGAGGCATTAGCCAGAGTTGTGGGGACATTTTGAGGATTGTCACTTTCCCAAAGCAGTGGCATTGACACAGTTGAGCTGGGATGATTGTGGGACCAGGTCGGAGAGGTGGTGGCCCATGGCTCTCAGTCTCCCATCTGAGATGTTTTTAGGACCACATGACAGACTACTGGAGAGAGTTCTGATGTGGGTGTCCCCCAGGACAAGGACTTTTTTTGTGGGTTAATGAACCAATTTGCACGTTAGGTGGCTTCCTTCTTTCCACCCATCTGTGCTGACCTTGCGAAGAGTGTCTTTCTCTCGTCTGGTGGGTTGGCCTAGGGGGACGGCCTTGTTCTTCCAAACCTCCTTATCTTCTGCCCTGGGCTCCCTGGCACCTGGAGGCCTTCTTCATGTTCTTTGCACAGAACCTGTTCTCACGATGGGCAGGGGTGTCCAACTAAGGAAAAATGTTGATTCTTGCTTCCTAGACGTTATCAAGGGTCCCTTCCTCAGGCCTACCCTACTGACAGATCTAGACTCCTCTGACCCCTCCTCCATGGTTTGCCAGAATTTTCTGAACTCTTGCTCCCAGCGTGGTTCCAAGCACCTGTTTTTTTTCTGCTCTTAATCTGTACTGGTACCCACTCCACATTGAACTGGACCTACCAGGTGTCAGCCTGAGTACCCCTGGCTTTAATCAGACCTTAGCATGTTCCAAATGAAATCTTTTTTAGTCTCTGTCCTTTGGTTCTCCATTTTTATGGGAGTTTGCTTATTTTACTAAATCTTTGGTAACAGTAGATTTGTATCAAAAGATCAGATGTTGTTCCAAAAACACCTTATAGCTTAGCCCCCAAACTCTTTAGGTACATCATTAATTAGCCCTATGGTCACACAATGAAGCTATTAATATTTCCCTGGAATTAGATATTCCATCATTAGAAAAAATAGAACAACAGGACCATGGAGAATTGTTTCAAGATGAAGGCAGTCCTATTTCGGGTGGTCAGATGTTGATCTTGGGGAGAATCTCTTTTCCCTTTCATCACCCTGGTCTCTTAGATAACAAAGGGTGGGTGTGTGCATTGCCCTGAGAGTCAAAAGCTTTGGGGGAGGAAAATTAAGTCTTCCAGATTGCTGAGCTGCTGTATAGCTGAATTTACGTGTTGGAGCTGATGGACCTTGCACTTTTCAACACCTTAGCTCCTTCCATTTTTACCCCCTGTCCTCTTTGAAAGGTACCATATCAGACCTAAGTTAGCTTGTTAGTTTCAGAATTTAAATTTAAACTAAAAATAAATTGGCTTTTTGGTAAATTTTAGCATTTACATTTTATGATACTCCTTGAGAAATTTTTACTTCCTCTGCAGTGAGTAAAGTAGTTGTAAATTGAAGATCTCAGAGTTAGATGAAGAATTGACAATTACTTGCTCTCTTCTTCCAAAAAAAACCACTAAAACTTCTCTGCCTTTTCCTTTTGAAAGTGAGCATCTTATTTTCTCTCCTACCCAGAATAAATGCATCACGTTACATCAGAAGCAATCTGTTTGTCCTGTGGTGGTGGGTCCTCAGTCTTAGGAGGGATCAGAGGGGCTGTTCAGGTCACCTTTTGTTTAAAAGTTTATTTTACTGAAGTCTAGTTGATTTACAATATTGTGCTGTTTTCTGTATAGTAAAGTGATTTTGTTATACATATATATACATTCTTTTTCATATTCTTTTCCATTATGGTTTATCACAGGATACTGAATACAGTTTCCTGTGCTATCCAGAAGGACCTTGTTGTTTATCCATCCTATAGATAATAGTTTGCATCTGCTAATCCTAAACTCCCAACCCACCCCCCTCCCCCCTCCCCCTCCCCCCCTCCCCCCTCCCCCCCTTGACAACCACAAGTCTGTTCTCTATGTCTGTGAGTCTGTTTAGTAGATAAGTTCATTTGTGTCATATTTCAGATTCCACATATAAGTGATATCATATGGTATTTGTCTCTTTCTGACTTGCTTCACTTAGTATGATAATCTCTAGGTCCATCCATGTTGCCGCAAGCAGCATTATTTCATTCTTTTTTATGACTGAGTAGTGTTCCATTGTGTATATGTACCACATCTTCTTTATCCATTCATCTGTCGATGGACATTTAGGTTGTTTCCATGTCTTGCCTATGGTGAAGAGCGCTGCGGTGAACGTAGGGGCATGTATATCTTTTTTGTTTTTGCTGCCGCTGTTGTTGTGTTTGGCTGCACCGCGCAGCCTGTGGGATCTCAGTTCCCCGACCAGGGGTCAAACCCCTGCCCCCTGCAGTGGTAGCGTGGAGTCTTAACCACTGGACCACCAGGGAAATCCTAGGAGCATATGTATCTTTTTGAATCAGAGTTTTGTCTGGATATATGCCCAGGAGTGGGATTGCTGGATCATATGGCAACTTTATTTTTAGTTTTTTGAGGAACCTCCATACTGTTTTCCAAGTTACATTCCCACCAACAGGAGGGAGGGTAGGAGGGTTCCCTTTTCTCCACACCCTCTCCAGCATTTGTTATTTGTAGACTTAATGATGGCCATTCTGCAGGTCAGCTTTTTGTTCCAGTTAGACGTTTGCTAATGAGAACGCGTGACTCTTCCGCATGCTCTGAGGCCTGTATGAATGGCCTTGGGCGTTGCATGTTACACGGCTTCGCTGTATTCCATGCTATATCCTGGAGGACGATAAATCCTGGAGGAGCACTGCTGAACTCATGTCCTTTCCACCGCTGCTGCTCTCTAGTCCCCCAGTCAGCCTGGTCGGTGCATCTAGGCCCTGCTTGTGAAGGGCGCATTTCATTCTTTTCCCTCGTAGTTCTCACTCTCTCAGCATCACGTGAATCTGGGACTGCAGTGTCAATCCGGAGGTTAAGAAATGGAACCAGAGGACGATCTTATGTAGGGAAGCTTTTCGTGATGCACACCCAGGGTGACATGCGGCTCTGTCCTCAGCAGGCAAATAAATCCTCCCGTTCTCTAGTTCCATCCTCAGACGTCCCACCCACGCCTCAGTCAGCGGAAACACTGTCTTGCTTTCAGAAGTTGCCGGGAAGTCAACATCATCGTTACTAAGTATTCATCGTCCCTCTGGTGCAGTATCGCGGTGTTAATGGGACCGCAGGGGATGTCTGTGGCGGGTTAGAGCATCCATCCCATTTACTAGCAGGGTTCTCTCCACACCAGCCAAGAACGTTTTCCTTCCTCTTTCCTTCTCTGCTGGGTGAGTGTAACACAAAACAGAAGTTGGCTGTTTTCCCCTCTCTGCAAGTCCTGTCCCCTAGGACCAAAACCCACACTGACCCACACTGACATCGGTCTGTCCTAGAATGTCATGGGGTTGGAACAAAGTCTGTGAAAGACCTGCTGCCATTTTTCTTTTCCTTTTTTGGAATCCGGAAGGGTGGTGGGGAAGTTGTCGTCCTCCGAACTGCATGGGAAGGAACGTCGACTTTTCGTCAGAAGATCGAAATTGACTCTGACATTTCCAGAGGCGTGACCTTGGGCAGGACCCTTTATTTCTCACAACTTCAGTTTTCTCATCTATAAAATGGGGCTAAAAACATGTAAACTGTCTCAGGTTGTTGTAAGGACCTAATTAGAGAATATGTTTGAAAGCACTTAGTAAACTATAAAAAGTGATGCAAGGGTTTATGACTGAATTGATAAGTAGAGAGTATGGCTTTAAATGTTAAAGAATATGTAGCTTTTGAAAAGCTGCTTTCTTCTCCCCAGGGCGGTGGCAGAGTGGTGGCAGCAGTGATGACGGGGGTGTGTGTTAGAGGTGGGAACGGTGATGGGGAAGCTGTCACGTGTGCTGTAATTCATTCAACAGTTTCTTGGGCTCTGGCCAGGGAGCACTTCTTTAAAAGTTCATCTCTTCAGTTATAAACGTATAACACATTCAGGTGGGTTCCCTAATCTAAGTATAAAATGATAGTCAGTAGAGTTTTTTCCCCCACCTCTGACACCCATCTACCCAGTTAGTTACACCTACCCTCTAAACAAGTAGCCACTGTTAAGTTTCTCAAACGTTCAATGAGTATTTTCATCCGACAAGTAATTCACATGTGATTTACTGTTGTCTTCGACACCAGTGGCACTTCACTGTGCGCTTTGCTACGCCCTGCTCTGTTCACAAGTAGAGCTTGAAGACCTTTCCATATCAGTGCATGTAAATTGCTCTAAATAGTATTCCACTGTATGAATGTCTCACAATATATTTAATCAAGTCCCCTGTTGATGGGTAGTTACGTTGATTCCAATCCATTGCTATTATTAAAGAGTGCAGACATGTATGACATTATACATACCTCATTTTGTGGGATTGTTGATTCCAATCTTTAGCAGATATTTATCGAGTGCCTACTTTGAGGCAGCTACTGTGTTAGATACTAGAGTTTCAGTGTTGGGCAAAATACAAAGTCCCTGATCATGGAGTTTATAGTCCTAGTGTTGGTGGTTGACACGATCAAAAGACCGCATTAATGACTTTATAATTTTATTTTTTAATTAATTTTTATTCGAGTATAGTTGATTCACAATGTTAGTTTCTGCTGTGCAGCAAAGTGAATCAATTATACATATACATATATCCACTCTTTTTTAGATTCTTTTCCCATATAGGTCATTACAGAGTATTGAGTAGAGTTCTCTGTGCTATACAGTAGGTCCTTAATAGTATAATTTTAAGTGAAAATAAATACTCCAAGGAAAAGAAAGGAAATCAGGAAGTCTGATGTAAACTTCGGGGTAAAGAAAACGTTTTCTGCTGAATTGATTCTGGGACTAAAATCTGATGGAAGAGAGGTATCCTAGTTAATATGGGGGTAATGGGGTCATGAGAGCAATCCAGAGAAGGAGAAGAATCTGTGCAAAGGCCCTGTGGTAGCAGGGTCCATGGTACCTTTGAGGGAATCAAGGAAAGCCCCTGTGGCTGGAGGGAAGGGAGTGAGTGAGAAGGATGAGGCCAGAGCACAAGGTGGGGCCAGACCATGCAGGGGTTGATAGATCCTGGTGAGGATTTGGGCTTTGTTCTAACAGTAATGGGAAAGCTTTGATGTTTGGAAAGCAAAGGGTGATGGGACCAAATTCACATTTATAGGAAAACAAAGTGACAGGAGTGAGGAACTGGATTGGAGGGGATCCGGGTGATATAGTAATAAGTAGTGGTGGTTAGAAAGCTACCAGATAGATGTTGGACTAGGACAGAGGCAGGGGGCATGGAGCGATGTAAGCAAACTTGAGAGATATTTAGGAAATTAAATCAGTAGATGTTAATGACAGGTTGAATTTGGGTGGTAAAGGAGGTGGAAGGGTCAAAGATAAGTCCTGTGTTCCTGGCTGACGGCATGCCAGGACCAACACTGATAAATGGGAATAGGACAGGTTTGGTAGGAAATTCATGACTCCAGTATTGGACATCTTGAGTTGAGGTGCCCTTGAGCCGTCCAGGTGAGATCTTGACTAGGTGGTTGGATCTATAACTTTGCAGCTTTGAGAAGAGCTCTGAGTAGAACATACACCTTTGGGTCTGAGCCATAACTAGGTGTCAGCTGAAATGGGAAATGGGTGACATTTCCAAGGGAGAGGGCTTAGAGTAAGAGTAGAAGCCCTAAGGTAGGACCGAGTGGTGTAGAACGCTAACACTGGTGGAGAAGGAGCAGTCAGACAGATACGAGGAAAACTAGGAGTCAGTGGCACAGAATAGCTCCAAAAGGATGAGTGATCGACAGAACAAAAGCTGTTGAGAATTCAAGATGAGGACTAAAAAGTAACCAGTCAACTTTGGCAGAGATGAGGACAGTTCCATGGAGTGAGGGAGTAGAGTCTAGGCTGTGGAGGTGGGAGGAGGGAGTGGGACAAGAGGATATGGAGATGGTGGGGGTGGACAACTCCTTCAGGACGTTTGGCTGTGGAGGGTTGAATACAGATGAGGCTGCAGGTACAGGGTGCAGAACGGTTGAAGGAGGGGGTTTTGTTGTATTTAAAGATGGCAGCCATCTGGTCAAACCATCTTGGTCCCTGTTTTCCTACTTATCAGATGCTGTCTTCCCAAGTACACTAAACTACTCAAGGGCAGGGATATCTATTTTATTCACTGTTGTATATTGTTGTGCATTTTTATGGTGTCTTACACATTTATTGAATAAATTATCTCTCATCCAGAGAGCTCTGAGGCCTTAGGAAGCAGAGGTCTTCTCTCTCTCCCTCTCTATTTCTATTTTCTAAATTCATATTTAAAATCCACATACAGTAAAAAATTTTTTAATATTTATTTATTTATATTTATTTTGGCTGCGTTGGGCCTTCGTTGCTGCACGGGCTTTCTCTAGCTGCTGCGAGCGGGAGCTACTCTTTGTTGCGGTGTGTGGGCTTCTCATTGCAGTGGCTTCTCTTGTTGCAGAGCACGGGCTCTAGGCGCACGGACTTCAGTAGTTGCAGCACGTGGGCTCAGTAGTTGTGGCTCTCGGGCTCTAGAGCACAGAGTCAGTAGTTGCGGCGCACGGGCTTAGTTGCTCTGTGGCACGTGGGATCTTCCCGGACCAGGGATTGAACCTGTGTCCCCTGCATTGGCAGGTGGATTCTTAACCACTGTGACACCAGGGAAGTCCGCATACAGTAAAATTTGCCTTTTTTGCGTATAGTTATAAGTTTTGGCAAATACACATGGTTGTATAATCACAACTACAGCCACAATATAGAAAAGTTCCATCATTGCTAAAACCCTCCCCTGTGCTGTCACTATATAGCCAGACCCTTCCCCAACCTCAACTCCTGGGAACCACTGATTGGGAACCTCAGTGTGGACTGTCATCCATAATGACTGTACCAATTTACATTCCCACCAACAGTGTACAAGGGTTCCCTTTTCTCCATGTCCTCAATAACACATCTTATCTTTCAAGTTTTGGATAATAGTTTGGATAATAGTTTTGGAGAAATGTCTGTTCGGGTCCTTTGCCCATTTTAAAATCAGGTTTTGTTGTTTTGCTATTTACTTGCATGAATTCCTTATATATTTTGGACGAGATAGATGGCTTTCAAATATTTTCCCCCTATCCATATGTTGCCCTTTCATTTTAATTGATTGTTTCCTTTGCTGTACAGAAGCTTTTTATTTTGACACAATTTTTGCTTTTGTTGCCTGTGCTTTGGGGGTCATATCTAGAATATTATTGCCCACACCAGTGTCAGGAAGCTTTTTTCCTATTTTCTAGTAGTTTTATAGTTTTGGGTCTTACATTTAAGTCTTTATTTTGAGTTAATTTTTGTATATGTATGTGAGATAAGGGTCCAGTTTCATTCGTCTGCATGTGAATCCAGTTTTCCTAAAACAATTTATTAAAGAAACTATTCTTCCCCATTTTGTGTTCTTGGCATCTTTACTGAAGCTCAGTTAACTGTAAATCTGTGGATTTGTTTCTGGGCTCTTGATTCTATTCCGTTGGTCTATCTATCTGTTTTTATGCTTGTACCATACTGTTTTGATGACTATAGCGTTGTAATATAATTTGAAATCATGAAGTGTGTTGCCTCCAGCTTTGTTCTTTTCTCAAAATTGCTTTGGCTATTCAGGAGCTTTTGTAGTTCCACACAAATTTTAGAATTGTTTTTTTCCACTTCTGTGAAAAATGCCATTGCAATTTTGATAGTGATTGCTTTGGGTACTATGAACATTTTAACAGTATTCTTCCAATCCATGGACATGGGATATATCTCCATTGATTTTTGTCTTTCTCTCATCAGTGTTTTAAACTTTTCAGTGCATAGGTCTTTCACCTCCTCTGTTAAATTTATCCCTAGCTCTTTTGTTCTTTTTGGTGCTATCATAAATGGGATTGTTTTCTTCGTTTCCTTTTCAGATAGATTGTTGCTAGTGTAAAGAAATACGACTGGTATTTTTGATATGTTGATTTTGTATCCTGCAAATATACTGGATTCATTCACTCTAATGTTTTGTGGTGTCTTCAGGGTTTTCTACATATAGAATTGTGACATCTGCAGACAGAGAATTTTACTACCTTTGTTCTAATTTAGATGCCTTTTATGTCTTTTTCTTGCTAGTACTTCCAGTATTATGTTTAATAGAACTGGGAAGAGGGGGAAAAGCTTTCAGTTTTACGAATTGATTATGATGTTAGCTGTGGGCTTTTCGTAAATGGCCTCTATTTTGAGGAAATTTCTTTTATATCTATTTTATTGAGCATCTTTTATCATGAGTGGATGTTGAACTTTGTCAAGTGCTTTTTCTTCATATTGAGATGATCACATCATTCAGATCTTTCATTTTGTTAATGTGCGATATCACATTGATTGATTTACATATGTTAAACCAACCTTCCATCCCAAGGATAAATACCATTTATTCACGGTGTATAATCTTTTTGATGTGTTGAATTCAGTGTGCTAGTATTTTATTGAGGATTTTTGCATCTATGTTTATCAGAGACATTTGTCTGTAGTTTTGTCCAGCTTTGATATCCAGTGAGGCTGGTGTCATAAAATGAGTCTGGAAGTAATCCCTCTACATCTATTTTTTGGAAGAGTTTAAGAAGGATTGGTATTAATTTTTGTTTGAATGTTGGTAGAATTCAACTGTGAATCCATTTGGTCCTAGGCTTTTTGCTTTGGGGAGTTTTTTGATTAGTATTTGAATCTCCTTATTTGTTATTGGTGTGTTCAGTTTTACTGTTTCCTCTTGATTCAGTCTTGACAGGTTGTATATTTCTCAGAATTTTTCTGTTTCTGCTAGGTTATCCAATTTGTTCACATAATTGTTCATAAATAGTCCCTTATGATCCTTTTTACTCCTGAGGTATCTATTGTAATGTCTTTTTCATTTCTGTATTTATTTATTTCAGTCTTTTCTCTTTTCTTCTCAGTTTAAGTAAGGGTTTATTGATTTTGTTTCTTTCAAAAATTCAACTTAGTTTTTTTCTGTTATTTTCTAGTCTCTATTTGATTTATTTCTGCTCTGATCTTTATTTTTTCCCTTCCTGATGCTAACTTTGGGTTTGTTCTTTTGTAGTTCCTTGAGGTGTGTAAAGTTTGGTTGTTTACTAGAGGTCTTCTTTTATAATGTAGTCATTTATCACTGTAAACTTTTCTCTTAGTACTGCTTTTACTGTGTCCCATAAGTTTTGGTATGTTGTGTTTTCATTTTCTGTTTCAACGTTTTTAAAAATTCCCTTTTAATTTCCTCTTTAACCCATTGGTTATTCAAGAGTGTGTTGTTTAATTTCTATGTATTTGTGAATTTTCCTCTTTTCCTTCTATTATTGATTATTCCATTGTGTTCAGAAAAAAATGCTTGGTATAATTTCAGTCCTTTTAAACTTGTTAAGACTTGTTTTGTAACCTAACGTGATATATCCTGGAGAATATCTGTGTGTGCTTGAGAAGAATGTGTACTCTTCTGCTGTTGGGTGAAAAGTTTTCTATATGTCTGTTAGGTTCATTTGGTCTATACTGTTGTTCAAGTCTACTCTTTTTTAAAAAAATTATTTATTTATTTATTTATTTGGCTGTGCCAGGTCTTAGTTGTGGTACACAGATCTTTGTTGCAGCATGGAGGATCTTTAGTTGCAGTGTGTGGGATCTTTTAGTTGTGGCATGTGGTCTCTTAGTTGCGGCACACGAGATCTAGTTCCCTGACCAGGGATCGAACCCAGGCCCTCTGCATTGGGAGCCTGGAGCCTTAACCACTGGACCACCAGGGAAATCCCCCATTTAAGTCCACTCTTAATTGATTTTCTGTCTAAGTGTTATCTCCATTATGAAAGTGGGATACTGAAGTCTGCTACTATTACTGTATTGCTATCAATTTCTCCTTCAGATCTGTCAATATTTGTTTTATATACTTAGGTGCTCTGATACTGGGTGCATATATATTTACAATTATTATATCTTTCTATTGAACTGACCCCTTTATGATTATGTAATGACCTTCTTTATCTCTGGAGACAGTTTTTAAAACCTACTTTGTCTGATATTAGGATAGTCACTCCAGCTTTCTTTTGGTTACCATTCACATGGAATATCCTTTTCCATTCCTTCACTTTCAGTCTCTGTGTCTTTGAATCTAAAGTGAGTTTCTTGTAGATAGCATACAATTGTATCTTGATTTTTTTGTATCTCTCCACCTACTCTGTACCTTATTATTGGGGAGGTTAGTCCATTCATGTTTAAAGTGATTATTGATGCAGAAAGATTTACAATTGTCATTTTGTTAACTGGTTTTTGTTTGTCTTGTAATTCTGTTGTCCCTGTTCTTCTCTCTTGCTGTCTTCAACACTTTGTGCTATTGGTTTTTTTTTTATTGATAGGTTTTGATTTCTTTGTCTTTTTTCTTTTGTGTAACTTCTGTAGGTATTTTCTTTGTGGTTACCAAGGGGCTTACATAATATATTGTATAGTTATAACATTCTGTTTTAGGCTGACAACTACTTAACTTCACTTGCATACAAGAACTCTTGTCTTTTACCTCTCCTCCTCACTGCATTATATGTTCCTGATGTCACAGTTTACTTTGAGTTTCACATATTCATTAACATTTAGTTGTTTCTAATGCTTTTGTCTTTTATAGTCTATAGTAATACAGTATGGTCTTTGTTTGTATATTTACCTTTACCAACTAGTTTCATACTTTCTTATGCTCTCATATTTCTGATTAGTGTCTTTCATTTCAACTTGAACTACCTTTAGCATTTCTTGTAAGGCAGGTGACAGACTTTCTTAGGCTTTGTTTGTCTGAGGAAGTCTTTATCTCCCCTTTGTTTCTGAAGGACAAGTTTGACAGAATTGTGTTCTTGGTTGGCAGTTCTTTTACTTTTTTTTCTTTTTTTTTTGGCTGTATCGGGTCTTAGTTGTGGCACGCAGGATCTTCGTTGAGGCATGCGGGATCTTTTCTTGTGGCACACGGACTTCTCTCTAGTTGTTGCATGCAGGGTTTTTTTCCCTCTCTAGTTGTGGCATGTGGGCTTAGTTAGCCCACGGCATGTGGGATCTTAGTTCCTCAACCAGGGATCAAACCCATGTCCCCTGCATTGGAAGGTGGATTCTTTACCACTGGACCATCAGGGAAGTCCCTTCTTTCAGTATTTTAAATACATCATTCCACTCCTTTTGACTGGCAAGATTTCTGATGAAAAATCCTCCGATAGTCTTATTGGAGGGGGTGCAGAGTTCCCGTCTACGTAACAAGTTGCTTTTCTCTTGCTCCTTTCAAAATTCATTCTTTGTCTTTAACTTTTGACAATTTGAATGTAGTGTCTTGGTGTGGGTCTCTTTAGATTCATCTTATTGGTGTTCTCTAGGCATCCTGAATCAGGATGTCTATTTCTTTCCCCAGATTTAGGAAGTTTTCAGCCATTATTTCTTTCAACAAGCTTTTTGCCCCTTTCCCTCTCTTCTCTTTCTGAGACCCCCATAATGCATACGTTGGTCCACTTGATGGTTCGCCATAAGTCTCCTAAGTTATCTTCACTCTTTTTCACCTCTTTTTTTTGCTCCTCTGATTAGATGATTTCCACTGATCTGTCTTTAAGTGTGTTGGTGTTTTCTTTCGTTTTGTCTGGTATGCTGTTGAACTTCTCTATTGAATTTTTCAGTTCAGTTATTGTATTCTTCAGCTCTATGATTCCTGTCTGGTACATTTTTTATATTTATGTTTTGAGCATACAGATCCTGCCCATATTTTGCTAGATTTATACTTCATTATTTATTTGTATTCTACAATTAATGATACTGCTTTTAATTTTATTTAATTTTTTTTATTTTTTAATTTTTATTATTTTATTTTATGTTTTTATTTCTAATTATTGATTGCTTGTCTGTGGAAATACAATTTTTTTTTATATTTACCTTGTAACCCACAATATTGCTAAACTCACTTATTAGTTCCAAGAGCTTTTATAGATTCCATGGCATTTTGTATGTAAGTTGTTATGTCTTCAATGAAGAGAGAGAGTTTTATTTCTCCCTTTCAAGTCTGTATGCCTTTTTTTTCGTATTGCATTGGCTAGGACTTCCTGTATGAGGTTGCATAGGAGTGATGAGAGTGGACAGCCCATTTTAAGTATGCTATTTTTAGTTTTTGGTGTTCATGCCTTTTATCAGGTTAAGGACGTTTTCTTCTATTCCTAGCTTGGTAAGAATTTTGACCATGAATTGAAGTTGAATTTTGTGAGATGCTGTTTCTGCATCTGAGATGATCATGACATCTTTCTTCTTCAGTTTGTGATAAAGTGAACTACATTGATTGTCAAATGATGAACCACCCTTGTATTCTCAGGATAAATCCCATTTTTTATATATTGATGGACTTAATCTGCTAATATTTCGTTGAGAATTTTTTACATTTATGTTCATGAGGAATATTGATCTGTAGTTTTCTTACAATAAAATAATCAAAAAGTGGGCATCAGGATAATATTGGCCTCACAAAATGAGTTGGGAAGTGTTCTTTCCTCTCCTTTTGTTTTTAGATGAGATTGTGTAGAATTGGTATTTTTTTCCACTAAATGTTTGTGTATTAGTCTTCTGTGGAAAACAAAATACCACATAATGGGTGGCTTAAACAAGAGAAATTCATTCTCTCTCAGTTCTGGAGGCCAGCAGTCCAAGATCAGGGTGCTGGCAGGGTTGGGTTCTTCTGGGTCTCTGTCTGTGGCTTGCAGAAGGCCACCCTCTTGCTGCCTCTTCACAGGGTCATCCCTCTGTGCGTGAACATCTTTAGCGTCTCTCCCTTTGTCCTAATCTCCCCTTCTTATAAGGACACCAGTCTGGTTGGATTGGGGCCCACCCTGACAGCCTCATTTTAACTTAATGACTGATTTAGAAGCCCTATCTCCAAATACAGTCACATTCTGAGGTACTGGGGGTTAAGGATTCAACATACAAATTTTGGAGGGACACAATTCAGTCCATAACAGTTTGGTAAAAATTTATCAGTGAATAATCTGGGCCTGGAGTCTTCTTTTGTTGGAAGTTTCTAAACTACTCACTCAATTTCTTTAATAGATAGGACTACTTAGGTTGTCTATTTTTCTTGTGCCACGTGGCAGTGCAGATCTAAGACTAGGGTTGGCCGCAGTGCAAGGCTGGGTGAGGAAAAAAAAGAAAAAAGAAGAAAACCAGGGACTTCCTCCATACTCTCTAGTACACTGGGGCTCCTTTTCTTGGTCTTCTGGATAGAAATAGATTTCTCCTAGAGTTTTTGCTGCATAGGTCAATGACTCAGCCCCCTTTGATTCAGGTCCCATTGCCTCTAGTTGTTTTCAGAGTCTCCGTGTATTATGTGCAGAGATTTTAACATAATCAGTAGGAATCATAGGCTATGTTCAGTTTACTGCATCTTGACTGGCACTGGAAGCGGATGTTTCTCTTTGGCCCCATTAAGAACATCTGGTCAATCTTGCATAGGACATACTGCAGGGAGGGAAATAACAGTATTTAATTTTTGATGATCAAAAGCAAATAGGAATGGGAAAGAGGATTTGTAGTTTTTAAAGTGAAGTTTGAGACCAAATGGGTCAAGAAAATCATAATTCAGTTCATCAGTATCTTCCATGAAGCCCTAGAAGTATTTGATTTAAAATGTCCCTGGAACTCTGTTTTGCCTAGACAGTCTAGTTAACCAGATAATTTGTTCAAGAACAAAGACATCCCTTAGGGATGGAGGAGTATAACATCAGTTTAACAAGTATGTGTCCACTTGTTAAATGTAAGTTAAATACTTTTTCTGTATTTATTCTTCTTTGATACCATATCAAAACTCGAAAAGTAATAGTTTCTTAAAAGTTAGTTGCAGTACAGAATCTAAAACCTTATCAATCAACTTTTTGAATTCCTACATGAAAATCCAATAGTCTTTCTTGCACTTTGAATGGATTTTTTTTTCTTTTTTCTTTCTGTCCCTCTCCCTCTCCCTCTCTCCCTCTTCCTCCCTTTCCCTCTCCCTCCATCTGTCCCTCTCCCTCTCTCTGAATGGATTTTTTAAATTCATGTGTGATTTTGTAACGTGATGAATTGACCATGTGAGAAATATTAGTTCAGAGTTATACAGATCTTGAAAATGTTGAGATTTTTAATTATACAATATTTTAAAAAGTCCTTTTCATCAATATCACCACTGGTCGCATCAGGAAAGTCTCAAAGTAATGGAAAAACGTCAAGCACAAAGTTTTCTAAAATTCTAATTTTTGCTTGAAAGCTCAAATTTTATTGCTGGCAACAAATACTGCTTGTTTTCCTTGAAGTGACAGACTTAACTTTATTCATTTTCAAGAAAATGTCTATCAAACATTCAAATCTATAGTTTGTCATTCATTCTTTCAAGGAAAAATAGTCTTTCACAAAGAAAGCTACTAGTTCAGCTCAGAACTCAAATCACCTAAGTGCTTTTCTTTGAGACAACCATTGTACTCTGATAAGCAGCAGAAGTGCTTTGTGTCAGCTTCTGATTTCTTCACACAGAGTATTAAAAACATGTGTCCTCAAGGGTCAGGATTTAATTAATGATTTTTCACTGATTCATCAAGGACATTTTTTTTTAATTAATTTATTTATTTATTTTTGGCTGTGTTGGGTCTTCGTTTCTGTGCGAGGGCTTTCTCTAGTTGCGGTGAGCGGGGGCCACTCTTCATGGCGTGCGCGGGCCTCTCACTGCCGCGGCCTCTCTTGTTGCAGAGCACAGGCTCCAGACGCGCAGGCTCAGTAGTTGTGGCTCACGGGCCTAGTTGCACCGCGGCATGTGGGATCTTCCCAGACCAGGGCTTGAACCTGTGTCCCCTGCATTGGCAGGCAGACTCTCAACCACTGCGCCACCAGGGAAGCCCCATCAAGGACATTCTTAAATTAAACTGCCTTCTTCTTTTCTGCCCACACAAGACACTGAAAATAGGTCATTCATTTGGCCAGACAGAGCCAGAACTATGAAGTAGGTAGGGTTAGGGTGGTGGTCTTTTTCATTTATTCAGACCTTCTAGTACACATATTTATTGAATACCTGCTATATGTCAGGCACTGAGAATACAAAAGAAAACAAGCTCCTGCCCTCCTGGAGCTTATACTGTAGTGGGATGAGGGAGAGATAGTCAATACATCAGTCAATACATCAGCCCATTAAAAATGACAGATAATGACGTGTTTGGCAAAGAATTAAAAGAGGGTGGTAATCGACAAAGAGGAACTAGTAACTACTTTAGGTTGAGGAGGTAACCCCTACACTGAAGTCTGAATGACACAGTTCCAGCTGTACAAAGATCAGGCAGCAAAGCGTTCCAGGGAGAAGAAAAAGCCAGTGCCATTGTGCAAGACAGACCCCGCTTGGCATGCTTGGGGGGTGGAAAGGTGTGCAGGGGAGCGATATTGGTGGGGAAGAACAGAATGAGATGAGTTTGCAGAGGTGAGCAGGAGCCGGGCCATTTAGAGCCTCCTAAGCAAGGGTAAGAAGTTTAGATCTTTGTGCTTCGGGGAGCCGTTGAGTGGAGTGATGTGCTCTGAGTGACGGAGTCTGGGCCTAGGGGCGGCAGGTGCTGGACAGGAATGGCTAAGTTCAGGGGGCACTCGGAAGTGGGGCTTTTCCTGTGTTCCTCCAATGTTTCCTGATCACAGTCTACTCTCCTATCCCCACTTTTTAAGGCTTTTCCTCTTCTTGCTCTTCCTAAAGAGCCTCGGCCACCCCCAAGGTGTTGGCCTAGTACCATATTTTGTGCTGCACCATTTACACTTTGTTTTGGGAATATTTGCATCTTAATTTACTAATAATTTGACTTTTTACAAACAGAGTTTTAAAGTGGCAATTTGCCTCTCCATAGGGTTTTAGGATGAGTCTTGGGTTCTAACCTTGATTCAGTACGAATTGTGACTTTGCATATCACTTAACCACTCTGAACTAAGGTTCCTTACCTGTAAAATGGGTCAGATTATACCTCCTATGCTTTATTCATAGCACTGTAATAAAAAACAACTGAAATGACATATTTAAAAGTACACAGTTGTGATTATGTGTGAGACATTGTGTCTTGGCTTTCTTGCCCCTGTGTGTACCCATTCTCCATCACGTAGCTCACAAGAGTGAGAATAAAAGATCTTGAGGCAGGCTTGCCTTTATTCCATCAATAGAGATTTTTGATACTCCCTACATTCTCAGCATTGTGTCGTGTATTATGGAGGATGTGGTAGAGGAAGACGACCTGGTGTCTGAACTCAAGCATCTAGTTAGAGAGGTACAGTTAACCCACGTGGAAAGGTGGATACTGCTACAGGGCCTTATGACCCAGTGGGAAGGATTTGGATAAGTGGTGAGAAGAGGGAATCAGACAGGGAAGAGCATGAAGGGAAGCCCAGAGATGAGGATGTGTTAGGACAGCAGAGCTGCATTCGGGGGATGGGAGGGCAAGTGAGGACACTTGTTAGCAGGTCCATGCTGGAAGTTCTTGGTTTGTTATCAGGTATATGCAGTTCATCTAAAAGGAGGATTCCCTCCAACATGTTGTAGAATTGATGGTTTGTGGCTGTACTGTGCAGTCTGTCATTTCCTCTTGACTTCTGCCTTCAACTCTGAGCTTTACTGAAATACTTCCATTACTTTTAAACATTGGCTAATGCTCTAACTGTGTAGTTAAGAAGTTTGTGAGCTTTTTTTTTTTTTATTTTGGAATAAATATAGATTCACAGGCAGTTGCAAAGAAATGGAGAGAAGTCTTTGGTACCCCTTGCCCATTCTCCCCAGCTGAACATCTTGTGTAAATAGCGCAACAGCAAAACTGGGTAATGACATTGGAAAATGCACAGAGCTGATTCAGATGCTACCAGTTATACATGCACTTGTGTGTGTAGCTTCCTGTCACGACCAACAGAGTCAAGATACAGAACCATCCCATCACCCCAGGCTCCCTCATGCTACTCCTCACAGCTATACCTTCTCCACTGCCCATTCCCAAACCCTGGCGGTCACTCATCTGTTCTCTATCTCCAGAATTTTATTTCAGGTGTTACATGAGTAGAGCCATATAGTTCATGGAACTTCCTGAGATTATCTTCCTTCACTCAGTATAATGTCCCTGAGGTTAATCCAAGTAGTTGTATTTCTTTTTATTTACTGAGTAATATTCCATGTTATGGATGGACCATTGTTTGGTTAACCATATACCCCTGAAGGACATTGGGTAGTTTCCAGTTATGAGCTATAATGAAAAAAAGCTACTCTGAACATTCATGCATAGGATTTTGTGTAGACAGAAGTTTTTATTTCTCTACAGTCAATGCCCAAGAGTGTTGTATGCTGGGTCATCTGATAAACCCATTTGTCATTTCAAAAGAAACTTGCAAAATATTTTCCAAAGTGGCTGAATCATTTACAATCCCACCAATAATGTATGAGTGATCCAATTTTTTGCATCGTTTTTGCAATTTTTTGCAGCATTTGCTATTATCATATTTTATTTATATAGTCATTTTGATAGGTATGTTCTCATTGTGTTTAAATTTTTTTGAGATGTAATTCACATACCATAAAACCCTTTTAAAGTATATCATTTGATGGTTTTTAGTATATTCTCAGATATTTGTAACCATCATCATTATCTGTATTTCCAAAGCATTTTCATCCCTCCAAAAAGAACCCAGTACCCATTACCAGTCACTCCCAATTCAGCCCTCTTCCCAGCCCCCAGCAACCACTATCCTCTGTCTCTATGGATTTGCCTATTACAGACACTTCTTATAAATGAAATCTTATACTATATGGCCCTTTGTGACGGCTTCTTTCACTTAGCATAATGTTTCCAGGGCTCATCCACGTTGTAATATGAATCAGTACTTCCTTTGTATGGCTGAGTAATATTCTATTGTATGAATATACCACATTTTCTTTCCATCAGTTGATGGACATTTGAGTTGTTTCCACTTTTGCCTGTTATGAATAATGTTTCTAACAACATTTATGTACAAGTTCTTGTGCATATGTGTGTTTTCTTTTGGGTATTTTCCTAGGAGTTGAATTGCTGGGTCGTATGGTACTTATATGTTTAGCCTTTGGAGGAACTGCCAAACTCTTTTCCGAAGCAGCTGCACCATTTTACATTCCTACCAGCAGTGTGTGAGGGTTCCAGTTTCTCTACATCTTTTTCAACACTTGTTATTATCTATCTGATTGAGTCTAGCCATCCTACTGGAAGTGAAGTGGTCTTTCATTGTAATTTTGTTTTTTCATTTCCCTGATGACTAATGATTTGAGCATTTTCTCATGTGCTTACTGGCATTTGCTTAGCCTCTTTGGAGAAATGGCTATTCAAGTCTTTTGCCCAGTTTTGAATTGGGTTGTCTTTTTTTTTTTTCATAATGAGGCATAGTTATTTGTGGAATTGTTGGTGGGGGAATATTGTTGGAGAGAAGGAATCCAGTGAAGTTGCTGCTGGCTAATAGACATTTTTTTAAAAAATAAATTTATTTATTTTTGGCTGTGTTGGGTCTTCGTTTCTGTGCGAGGGCTTTCTCCAGTTGCGGCGAGCGGGGGCCACTCTTCATCGCGGTGCGCAGGCCTCTCACTATCGTGGCCTCTCTTGTTGCGGAGCACAGGCTCCAGACGTGCAGGCTCAGTAGTTGTGGCGCACGGGCTTAGTTGCTCTGCGGCATGTGGGATCCTCCCAGGCCAGGGCTCGAACCCGTGTCCCCTGCATTGGCAGGCGGATTCCCAACCACTACGCCACCAGGGAAGCCCCTGGGTTGTCTTTTTATTGTTGCGTTGTAACAGTTCCTTACATATGTTAGATACTAGACCCTTATCAGATATATGATTTGCCAGTATTTTCTCCCATTCTGTGGGCTGTCTTTTCACTGTGGTTTAAATTTGTATTTCCCTGATGACTGCTGATGTTGGTTATCTTTTTTTTTTAAACATCTTTATTGAAGTATAATTGCATTACAATGGTGTGTTAGTTTCTGCTTTATAACAAAGTGAATCAGTTATACATATACATATGTTCCCATATCTCTTCCCTCTTGCATCTCCCTCCCTCCCACCCTCCCCATCCCACCCCTCTAGGTGGTCACAAAGCACCGAGCTGATCTCCCTGTGCTATGCGGCTGCTTCCCACTACCTATCTATTTTACATTTGGTAGTGTATATATGTCCATGACACTCTCTCACCTTGTCACATCTCACCCCTCCCCCTCCCCATATCCTCAAGTCCATTCTCTAGTAGGTCTGTGTCTTTATTCCCGTCTTGCCACTAGGTTCTTCATGGCCTTTTTTTTTTTTCCTTAGATTCCATATATATGTGTTAGCATACTGTATTTGTTTTTCTCTTTCTGACTTACTTCACTCTGTATGACAGACTCTAACTCTATCCACCTCATTACAAATACCTCCATTTCGTTTCTCTTTATGGCTGAGTAATATTCCATTGTATATATGTGCCACATCTTCTTTATCCATTCATCTATCGATGGACACTTAGGTTGCTTCCATGTCCTGGCTATTGTAAATAGAGCTGCAATGAACTTTTTGGTACATGACTCTTTTTGAACTATGGTTTTCTCAGGGTATGTGCCCAGTAGTGGGAATGCTGGGTCGTATGGTAGTTCTATTTGTAGTTTTTTAAGGAACCTCCATACTGTTCTCCATAGTGGCTGTATCAATTTACATTCCCACCAACAGTGCAAGAGTGTTCCCTTTCCTCCACACCCTCTCCAGCATTTATTGTTTCTAGATTTTTTGATGATGGCCATTCTGACTGGTGTGAGATGATATCTCATTGTAGTTTTGATTTGCATTTCTCTAATGATTAATGATGTTGAGCATTCTTTCATGTGTCTGTTGGCAATCTGTATATCTTCTTTGGAGAAATGTCTATTTAGGTCTTCTGCCCATTTTTGGATTGGGTTGTTCGTTTTTTTGTTATTGAGCTGCATGAGCTGCTTGTAAATCTTGGAGATTAATCCTTTGTCAGTTGCTTCATTTGCAAATATTTTCTCCCATTCTGATGGTTGTCTTTTGGTCTTGTTTATGGTTTCCTTTGCTGTGCAAAAGCTTTTAAGTTTCATTAGGTCCCGTTTGTTTATTTGTGTTCTTATTTCCATTTCTCTAGGAGCTGGGTCAAAAAGAATCTTGCTGTGATGTATGTCATAGAGTGTTCTGCCTATGTTTTCCTCTAAGAGTTTGATAGTGTCTGGCCTTACACTTAGGTCTTTAATCCATTTTGAGTTTATTTTTGTGCATGGTGTCAGGGAGTGTTCTAATTTCATACTTTTACATGTATCTGTCCAATTTTCCCAGCACCACTTATTGAAGAGGCTGTCTTTTCTCCACTGTATATACTTGCCTCCTTTATCAAAGATAAGGTGACCATATGTGCGTGGGTTTATCTCTAGGCTTTCTATCCTGTTCCATTGATCTATATTTCTGTTTTTGTGCCAGTACCAAACTGTCTTGATTACTGTAGCTTTGTAATATAGTCTGAAGTCAGGGAGCCTGATTCCCCCAGCTCCATTTTTCATTCTCAAGATTATTTTGGCTATTCGGGGTCTTTTGTGTTTCCATACAAATTGTGAAATTTTTTGTTCTAGTTCTGTTGAAAAATGCCAGTGGTAGTTTGATAGGGATTGCATTGAATCTGTAGATTGCTTTGGGTAGTAGAGTCGTTTTCACAATGTTGATTCTTCCAATCCAAGAACATGGTATATCTCTCCATCTATTTGTATCATCTTTAATTTCTTTCATCAGTGTCCTATAATTTTCTGCATACAGGTCTTTTGTCTCCTTAGGTAGGTTTATTCCTAGATATTTTATTCTTTTTGTTGCAATGGTAAATGGGAGTGTTTTCTTAATTTCACTTTCAGATTTTTCGTCATTAGTGTATAGAAATGCAAGAGATTTCTGTGCATTAATTTTGTATCCTGCTACTTTACCAAATTCATTGATTAGCTCTAGTACTTTTCTGGTGGCAGTTTTAGGATTCTCTATGTATAGTATCATGTCATCTGCAAACAGTGACAGCTTTACTTCTTCTTTTCCGATTTGGATTCCTTTTATTTCTTTGTCTTCTCTGATTGCTGTGGCTAACACTTCCAAAACTATGTTGAATAATAGTGGTGAGAGTGGGCAACCTTGTCTTGTTCCTGATCTTAGTGGAAATGGTTTCAGTTTTTCACCATTGAGGACAATGTTGGCTGTGGGTTTGTCATATATGGCCTTTATTATGTTGAGGAAAGTTCCCTCTATGCCTACTTTCTGCAGGGCTTTTATCATAAATGGGTGTTGAATTTTGTCAAAAGCTTTCTCTGCATCTATTGAGATGATCATATGGTTTTTCTCCTTCAATTTGTTAATATGGTGTATCACGTTGATTGATTTGCGTATATTGAAGAATCCTTGCATTCCTGGGATAAACCCCACTTGATCATGGTGTATGATCCTTTTAATGTGCTGTTGGATTCTGTTTGCTAGTATTTTGTTGAGGATTTTTGCATCTATGTTCATCAGTGATATTGGCCTGTAGTGTTCTTTCTTTGTGACATCTTTGTCTGGTTTTGGTATCAGGGTGATGGTGGCCTCGTAGAATGAGTTGGGAAGTGTTCCTCCCTCTGCAATATTTTGGAAGAGTTTGAGAAGGATAGGTGTTAGCTCTTCTCTAAATGTTTGTTAGAATTCACCTGTGAAGCCATCTGGTCCTGGGCTTTTGTTTGTTGGAAGATTTTTAATCACAATTTCAATTTCAGTGCTTGTGATTGTTCATATTTTCTATTTCTTCCTGGTTCAGTCTCGGCAGGTTGTGCATTTCTAAGAATCTGTCCATTTCTTCCAGGTTGTCCATTTTATTGGCATAGAGTTGCTTGTAGTAATCTCTCATGATCCTTTGTATTTCTGCAGTGTCAGTGGTTACTTCTCCTTTTTCATTTCTAATTCTGTTGATTTGAGTCTTCTCCCTTTTTCTCTTGATGAGTCTGGCTAATGGTTTATCAATTTTGTTTATCTTCTCGAAGAACCAGCTTTTAGTTTCATTGATTTTTGCTATTGTTTCCTTCATTTCTTTTTCATTTATTTCTGATCTGATCTTTATGATTTCTTTCCTTCTGCTAGCTTTGGGTTTTTTTTGTTCTTCTTTCTCTAATTGCTTCAGGTGCAAGGTTAGGTTGTTTATTCGAGATGTTTCCTGTTTCTTGAGGTAGGCTTGTATTGCTATAAACTTCCCTCTTAGCACTGCTTTTGCTGTGTCCCATAGGTTTTGGGTCGTCGTGTCTCCATTGTCATTTGTTTCTAGGTATTTTTTGATTTCCCCTTTGATTTCTTCAGTGATCACTTGGTTATTAAGTAGTGTATTGTGTAGCCTCCATGTGTTTGTATTTTTTACAGATCTTTTCCTGTAATTGGTATCTAGTCTCATAGCATTGTGGTCGGAAAAGATACTTGATACGATTTCAATTTTCTTAAATTTACCAAGGCTTGATTTGTGACCCAAGATATGATCTATCCTGGACAATGTTCCATGAGCACTTGAGAAAAATGTGTATTCTGTTGTTTTTGGGTGGAATGTCCTATAAATATCAATTAAGTCCATCTTGTTTAATGTATCATTTAAAGCTTGTGTTTCCTTATTTATTTTCCTTTTGGATGATCTGTCCGTTGGTTAAAGTGGGGTGCTAAAGTCCCCTACTATGATTGTGTTACTGTCGATTTCCCCTTTTATGGCTGTTAGTATTTGCCTTATGTATTGAGGTGCTCCTATGTTGGGTGCATAAATATTTACAATTGTTATACCTTCCTCTTGGATCAATCCCTTGATCATTATATAGTGTCCTTCTTTGTCGCTTGTAATAGTCTTTATTTTAAAGTCTATTTTGTCTGATATGAGAATTGCTACTCCAGCTTTCTTTTGATTTCCATTTGTATGGAATATCTTTTTCCATTCCCTCACTTTCAGTCTGTATGTGTCTCTAGGTCTGAAGTGGGTCTCTTGTAGACAGCATATATATGGGTCTTGTTTTTGTATCCATTCAGCCAGTCTGTGTCTTTTGGTGGGAGCATTTAATCTATTTACATTCAAAGTAATTATCGATATGTATATTCCTATTCCCATTTTCTTAAATGTTTTGGGTTTGTTATTGTAGGTGTTTTCCTTCTCGTGTTTCTTGCCTAGAGAAGTTCCTTTAGCATTTGTTGTAAAGCTGGTTTGGTGGTGCTGAACTCTCTCAGCTTTTGCTTGTCTGTAAAGGTTTTAATTTCTCCATCAAATCTGAATGAGATCCTTGCTGGGTAGAGTAATCTTGGTTGTAGGTTTTTCACCTTCATCACTTTAAGTATATCCTGCCACTCCCTTCTGGCTTGCAGAGTTTCTGCTGAAAGATCAGATGTTAACCTTATGGGGATTCCCTTGTGTGTTATTTGTTGTTTTTCCCTTGCTGCTTTTAATGTTTTCTTTATATTTAATTTTTGACAGTTTGATTAATATGTGTCTTGGCGTGTTCCTCCTTGGGTTTATCCTGTATGGGACTCTCTGTGCTTCCTGGACTTGATTAACTATTTCCTTTCCCATATTAGGGAAGTTTTCAACTATAATCTCTTCAAATATTTTCTCAGTCCCTTTCTTTTTCTCTTCTTCTTCTGGGACCCCTATAATTCGAATGTTGGTGCGTTTAATGTTGTCCCAGAGGTCTCTGAGACTGTCCTCAGTTCTTTTCATTCTTTTTTCGTTATCCTGCTCTGCAGTAGTTATTTCCACCATTTTATCTTCCAGGTCACTTATCCTTTCTTCTGCCTCAGTTATTCTGCTATTGATCCCATCTAGAGTATTTTTAATTTCATTTATTGTGTTTTTCATCGTTGCTTGGTTCCTCTTTAGTTCTTCTATGTCCTTGTTAAATGTTTCTTGCATTTTGTCTATTCTATTTCCAAGATTTTGGATCATCCTTACTATCATTATTCTGAATTCTTTTTCAGGTAGACTACCTATTTCCTCTTCATTTGTTAGGTCTGGTGTGTTTTGACCCTGCTCCTTCATCTGCTGTGTGTTTTTCTGTCGTCTCATTTTGCTTATCTTACTGTGTTTGGGGTCTCCTTTTCACAGGCTGCAGGTTCGTAGTTCCCGTTGTTTTTGGTATCTGTCCCCAGCGGCTAAGGTTGGTTCAGTGGGTTGTGTAGGCTTCCTGGTGAGGGAACTAGTGCCTGAGTTCTGGTGGATGAGGCTGGATCTTGTCTCTCTGGTGGGCACGTCCACGTCTGCTGGTGTATTTTGGGGTGTCTGTGGCCTTATTATGATTTTAGGCAGCCTCTCTGCTAATGGTTGGGGCTGTGTTACTGTCTTGCTAGTTGTTTGGCATAGGGTGTCCAGCACTGTAGCTTGCTGGTCGTTGGGTGAAGCTGGGTCTTGATGTTGAGATGGAGATCTCTGGGAGATTTTTGCCATTTGGTATTACGTGGAGCTGGGAGGTCTCTTGTGGACCAGTGTCCTGAAGTTGGCTCTCCCACCTCAGAGGCACAGCCCTGATGCCTGGCTGGAGCACCAAGAGCCTTTCATCCACACGGCTCAGAGTAAAAGGGAGAAAAAATAGAAAGAAAGAAAGAAAGAAAGAAAGAGGATATAATATAGTGAAGTAAAATACAGCTATTATAAAGCAAAGGTATACAGACAAAATCTCACCCAGAAGCATATACATATACACTCACAAAAAAAGGAAAAGGGGAAAAATGAATATATCCTGCTCCCAAAGTCCACCTCCTGAATTTGGGATGATTCGTTGTCTATTCAGGTATTCAACAGATGCAGGCACAGCAAGTTGTTTGTGGAGTTTTAATCCGCTGCTTCTGAGGCTGCTGGGAGAGGTTTCCCTTTCTCTTCTTTGTTCACACAGCTCCCAGGGTTCAGCTTTGGATTTGGACCTGCCTCTGCGTGTAGGTCGCCTGAGGGCATCTGTTCTTCGCCCAGACAGGATGGGGTTAAAGGAGCAGCTGCTTTGGGGGCTCTGGCTCACCCCGGCCGCGGGGAGGGAGGGGTACGGAGGCGGGGTGAGCCTGCGGTGGCAGAGGCGTCGTGACGTTGCAGCAGCCTGAGGCGCACAGTGCGTTCTCCTGGGGAAGTTGTCCCCGGATCACGGGACCCTGGCAGTGGCAGGCTGCACAGGCTCCCGGGAGGGGCGGTGTGGATAGTGACCTGTGCTCACACACAGGCTTCTTGGTGGTGGCAGCAGCAGCCTTAGCGTCTCAGGCCCGTCTCTGGCGTCCGCGCTGATAACCGCGGCTCGCACCCATCTCTGGAGTTCGTTTAGGCGGCGCTCTGAATCCCCTCTTCTTGTGCACCGTGAAACAAAGAGGCAAGAAAAAGTCTCTTGCCTCTTCGGCAGCTGCAGACTTTTTCCCGGACTCCCTCCCAGCCAGCTGTGGTGCGCTAACCCCTTCAGGCTGTGTTCACGCTGCCAGCCCCAGTCCTCTCCGACTGAAGCCGAGCCTCAGCTCCCAGCCCCGCCTGCCCCGGCGGGGGAGCAGACAAGCCTCTCGGGCTGGTGAGCGCTGCTCGGCGCCGAGCCTCTGTGCGGGAATCTCTCCATTTTTTCATCTGCGCCCCTGTTGCTGTGGGGTCCACGCTGATAGCCGCGGCTCGCGCCCGTCTCTGGAGCTCGTTTAGGCAGCGATCTGAATCCCTTCTCCTTGCGCACCAGGAAACAAAGAGGGAAGAAAAAGTCTCTTGCCTCTTCGGCAGCTGCAGACTTTTTCCCCGGACTCCCTCCCGGCTAGCTGTGGTGCACTAACCCCTTCAGGCTGTGTTCATGCCGCCAACCCCAGTCCTCTCCCTGGGATCCGACCGAAGCCCGAGCCTCAGCTCCCAGCCCCCGCCCGCCCCGGTGGCTGAGCAGACAAGCCTCTCGGGCTGCTGCCTGAGTGCTGCTCGGCACTGCTCCTCCGTGCGGGAATCTCTCCACTTTGCCCTCCGCACCCCTGTGGCTGTGCTCTCCTCCACGTCTCCGAAGCTCCCTCCTCCGCCACCCGCAGTCTCCGCCCGTGAAGGGGCTTCCTAGTGCGTGCGTGGACACCTTTCCTCCTTCACGGCTCCCTCCCACTGGTGCAGGGCCCGTCCCTATTCTTTTGTCTCTGTTTTTTCTTTTTTCTTTTGCCCTACCCAAGTACGTGGGGAGTTTCTTGCCTTTTGGGAGGTCTGACATTTTCTGCCAGCGTTCAGTGGGTGTTCTGTAGGAGCAGTTCCACGTGTAGATGTATATCTACTGTATCTGTGGGAAGAAAGGTGATCTCTGCATCTTACTCTTCCGCCATCTTCTCTCTCCTCCCCCCACTATTATTTTCTATTTATTTCGTGAAAGTCAGCAAAACAGATCAACCCCAGGCCTCCCTCACTGGAGCTCAGGCAAAGATGTAGAAAGTACAGCTCCTGAGGACAGGCATCTTAGCTACATTAAAGCAAGGCTGAATCCATTGGTTATCTTTTCATCTGCATGTTTTACCATCTGTATGGCCTCTTTGATGAAATGTCTGTTCATATCTTTTGCCCATGTTGGTCATTTCTTCTTACTAGAGCTATGGCTGTAGACATTTTCCTTTAGAGTGTATATGTCTTCAGACTCATCTCTGCAGCAGCACTAAGATGGATCAGAGACACAACTGTTAAGCTACGCATCACTGTAGATTTTTTAAATTGTGATTAAAAAACCACGTAACATGGAATCTACCCTCAACAATTAGGTATACAGTACAAATGTTAACTATATGCGTGTCGTTGTACAGCAGATTTCTAAGACTTTTTCATTTTGCACAAACTGAAACTCTAGACCCACTGAATAGTAACTCCCCATTCCCCCCACCTCCCAGCCCCTGGCAACCACCAGTCTGCCTTTTGCCTCTGAGTTTGACTACGTTAGGTACCTTAAACCAGTGGAATCATGCATCATTTGTCACTCTGTGAATGCTTTGTTTCACTTCACACAGTGTCCTCCAGGTTCATCCATGTTGTAGCCGGTGACCGTAGCTATAGATTTGGATCCACGCGAGGCCAGTTCTCATTTTTAACTCATTAATAATCACGTTATCTCACCATGACTCAGTTTCTCCGTCACGGAAAACTTGGCCATAACTAAACTCAGAGCTTTGTGAATAATCCGTACTCTTGTCCTGTGGACCACCTCACAGAAGGCAGTTACGCACCTTTGCCAAAGAATCAGAAGTCAGCAGGAGAAGGTTCTCATCCTGGTTTGTTGAAGAGGCTTCACTGAGTGGCCTCATTTCTTCATTAATTTTTCATTTATTTTCTTGTGTAAGGAAGTTCACCCTTTAATCCCCAATCCATTGCAGAGTACCTCAGCACATATATCCTGAAATGCAGAGGGGAGGGCCAACAAGGGGTCTGGTTCTCAGTATAAAGGGTCTACTATGCCCCCGAAGAGGAGGATCCTCAAGCTGGCCTCTGTCTGGCCCCTTGAGGCACCCGGTTCTCGGGGAGTTGCTATGGAAATGTGCTCCGGTACTAGGAGGAAAGGAAATGAAGCATTCCGAGAGTCTCGCAGGCTAGGCAGTGGACGTTCTGACATCTGTTCCCCAAGTCTCCTGCAGTTGCTTTCTTTGTTAAGTTCTTCATGTTTCACTGTTCCCATGTGGACACAGAGGCTGAAGGTGTTGACTGTCCTTGTAGAGGCTTTACAAAGCAGCATGAGAGATGTATAAGATCTCTGGCCATCAAGCTGTGGATTTAAATGAGAAAGGATGATCGTTTATTGCCATTATCTTGGAAGCTAAAAATCTGCCGCCATCTGAGCTCCCCCTGTAGACATCTTAGCTCATGCAGACTTCTCTTGGGAAGGGAAAACGTGTTTTTGTCTTTATCCTTTTTTCTTCCCCAAACCCCCTCCGCCCTGCAGGCCCTTTGCTTCTGCATCATCCCATCCCGGGAGGTGACCAGCAGCTTCAACTCTCCTCTGTCTCAGCACACACTGTGGTTTTGCGCACAGGCAGGGGCCCCTGGGGATGGATCTCGGTGGTCAGAACAAACACCACCTGTGAATTTTGAGCCAGAGGAGATTCCTCCAGTCTCCTCCATACTGCCAGACCCTCAGGGACACTGTCAAGCTTCAGTTCCCATGGCTGGTTGAAATCAGCTGTGACACCTGGAAGAGCCACGCTTCCCCTGGGGGCCTAGGCAAACCCAGATGCTGCCAGCATGTTCTGGGGTCGGTGTCCCTGGAGCACACTCAAGGCCAGTCCATTTACTCTGCACAGACACAGAGAGAAGAATGTCGGTGCTAGAAGGGAGCCGAAAAGTCTTCTAGTCAACCCCTTAATGCAACATCACGGACGAATTTTATAGGAAAACAAAGACCTGCCCCACAGCTACAGCTCTTAGCAGGTGGCCAAGTGATGCTGTTTTGACTTTAAATACAGTGATCATAATTTCAATGAGAAAACTATTAAAATATTAGTAGGAGCTAGCATAGGGTTCCAAAAGTGTGAAGCCTCTGTCGCAGCTTTGTAGTAAAGCAAGATAGTCATAATACAGATCAAAGGAATAAACCAATGCATGTGTGCATACATACATACAGTACATTCACACATACCTAAAAAGGAAGGACATTCTTGCACAGTGTCAGATGGTAACGCTGTAGGTGCTTTCTAAATTATTTCTGTTTATTTATTTGCCCTGAGAAGAGGGTCATTTTTCAATCTCCTTATTCTGTGGCCAGAGAGAAGGGTTGATTTCTCAGTTTTCTGGGAAGTGGTTGTAGTTGTGTCTGGAGACCAGGGTTAGTCTCTGTGCTGTTTGTCTTTTTGTTTCCATCTCTAGGTTCTCCCTGCAGACCCGGGTTGGGCACCTGCCCGGTGCCCTCGGCTCCCACCTTTCTCTTTCTCAGAGTCCCATTCTCCAGGCCCCAGAGATTTCTTCTGCCCCACCTGTCCTTTGCTGATCTGTGTTGTATAGCCCCGAGGCTCTGCTAGACAGGTGAAGCTGATCCCATACACTAATTCAAGGTGAAGTGGTAAAGGAGATTAGTGGCATTATTTATTGCCTTTCCATAAACATTTACATTTTAAAGTAGGAGGGGAGAGGGCAGTGACATGATAGGGGAAGGGGATTAAGAGGTATAAATTACTAGGTATAAAATAAGATACAGGGACTTCCCTGGCAGTCCAGTAAAAGACTTCGCCTTCCAATGCAGGGGGTGCGGGTTCGATCCCTGCTCAGGGAGCTAAGATCCCACGTGCCTTGCGGCCAAAAAACCAAAACAGAAGCAATATTGTACAAATTCAATAAAGACTTTAAAAATGGTCCACTTCAAAAAAAATCTTAAAATAAGATACAAGGATGTAATGTACAGCACAGGGAATATAGCCAATATTTTATAACTTTAAATGGAATATAATCTATAAAAATATTGAATCACTATATTGTAAACCTGAAACTAATATAATATTTTAAATCAACTATACTGCAACTGAAAAAAAATGAGTGGAACAGGCCACTCAAGCAAGAGTGGGAATGCAGCTTTTCTTTTCTGGACAATGCATTGGGTCACTCAAACCACATAGTTGATACCATCCAGACACCATCCATGCACAAGCCCAGGCCCAAGTTTGTTCCTCTGTCCAGTTCTTCCTAAGGAAGATTAAACCTGCTTTATTCCAGGTGTGTCTTTTATGAGTATTTATCTGTCTATATTCTGGTCATAAGCTACTAATGAAAAGGGATCCTCTCCTTTGAATCCAGTGTATTCCTTAGGATTAGGTTTAGGTCAAGGATCAGAAAACCCAAGAGGCTTAGGTAGAAGTTTGTTTCTCACTCTTGTGAAAGTCAGGTAGGCAGGCCAGGCTTGAATGGAATGCCCTGGGGTCTGGCCCTTCCATCTGGTTACTCCACTGTGCATGGTCTCCATGACTAACTTCGACTCATGGCCTAAGATGTCCACTCCAGCTCCAGCCATCACATCTGCATTCCTGCCAGTAGGAAGGAAAAAATGTTAAGAGAAGGACATGCCTTTTTCCTTCATGAAGCACTTCCCAGAAGTTGTATATTACTATTCTACCTACCACTTCTACCCACATCCCGTGGTCAGAACTTGTTCACATGGCCGCACTTGGCTCAAGGCAGCCGGGATACGTAGGTTCTCAGCTGGGCAGTTACACAGTTCCCTGACTCTGTTACCGAGGAAAAGAGAGAACCAATATAGAGGGGCCACTGGCAGTGGTGTTTGGCTCTTCTGCTATTTAAATAACCAAAAGAGTCTTCCCTCCCAGGGACCCTGAAAATCAAATGTGATGTTGCAGTCCATTCACAGCCCCACTGCTTCCCAGGTGTCCTCATAATGTCACAAGAGATAAACGAACTGGCCTAAGGACAAGGACTTGAGTTCTGACCAGACTTGTTGGTCTTCAGTTGGTCACCAGGTGTTTATTTAGTGCTCCCAGACCTAGGGCATGTAAGGGCAAACACTGTCTGACAATGACCTTCATTCGCATCATTAGGATTAAGGAGAGAGACCAGCCGCTCTAGGAAGAGTCCTGCAAGTACAGAGAGAGAGGGAAGGGGTCTGAGGTGAAGGGGCCCCTCCCCTCATCATGTATGTGTGCTGCCTTCCTTACCTGAGCACATCCGATTCTCATCCCCGCCATCCTTTTGACTAGGGAACCACCCTGACCTTAAGGTGACTTCTGCAGACATCTAAGCTCATTCATAACATGGATCTTATTAACGTAACTCTCAAGGGATCATATGATTCTGAAGTCCTTGCAGACCATTTCATTGCAGTCTTCTGTGAACCAGTAACATATTTGAAATGTAGCAGTTTTCCCAACTGTAAAATCTTATTCCCAGGAGAAACAGTGTACTGGGGCTTGGCTTAGGGGGAAAAATCTCTTTCAGTCACTCTTTTTCCAGATGACTTGTTTCTCTGTGTGGGTGTTGCTTCTGTAACTGAGATAGTCTGGTGTATTTATGCAATTTTCTTTTCTCTGTAAAACACATCTGCCAGCAGGGTCCTGTGCTTTGCCAAAAAAATCAGCCTGTTTTTAGACATTTAAGTCTGCTCTGTTTACACAGAAGTAAAACTGGGGATAGGGAAGGTCCTGGAATGAGCATTTAATCCATCTGAGCCAGGTCTATCCTCTCTAAATTTAAAGGCCTCCAGTCTTACTTTGATGAACTATGCTGGTACATAACAGTCTTTATTTTCAGGAAATGGGGAGTTAGCCAATTAAGATTTTTACTAAGCCACTGGCTGTAAAGTTATTGATTTTGGTCACTCTAGATTGCTCAGGCTTTGATTTCATCATTCTTTTAGGTAATTATCATGATTTGGTTGGAATCTCTAGTGTGTCTCTGTATGGCCCCGTGTGAGAGAGCTGACCTTCCCAGAGTGTCTAATTTATTCTTTTTATTTTAAAAAATTTTTATTGGGGTATAGTTGATTTATAATGTTGGGTTAATTTCTGCTGTACAGCAAAGTGAGTCAGTTATATGTATACATATATCCACTCTTTTTTAGATTCTTTTCCCATATAGGTCATTACAGAATATTGAGTAGAGTTCCCTGTGCTATACAGTAGGTCCTTATTAGTTATCTATTTTATACATCATAGTGTGTATATGTCAATCCCAATCTCCCAATCTAATTTATTCTTAGAGGCCAGCTGATATCTGGACAGAATCAATCCATTCCTACTATTTATTACATACTAGTAATCTGCATTATAAAATATAAAGCTTCCTTCTCCGGCAGCTTAAAAGCTACAGTTGGATGGGTTGGATGGAAGTTGAGCACTGGAGTAGGAATTTAGCTTACTCCAAAGAAGGACATCTTTTCTGTTGGAACAGGGAGATCAGAAGATGCAGATATGTTTAAGGAATGGGGAAGAAAGTTGAGGAGACTTTATTCTGCCCCCCCCTTTGTTTCTCTCATACACACACACACACACACACACACACACACATATACGTGGAAGTCTTTATTTCTCTACAGAGCAGGAAGCAAAGTCGTCTGCCAGGAGTGAAGAAAGAGGCGGTAGGAGAAGGGTTTGCGCAGAGCGCTGAAGGCTGGCATCACTGTTGTGAGCGACAGGAAAGAGTTGACTTGACACACACAAAGGAAGGGCTGGGCAGGGTTGAAGTTGGAGATGCTGAGTTTGTAGTGGAAGCAGTCAGCATCTGGGAGTAGAAGGAGAGAAGATAGATCTTCGGTTAGATCTGGGCCTGCTGTGTTGTTGGGGTTTTTATTAAAAGGACAAGAAGGCAGCGGGGCTGAGGGCATGGGAACATAGTTGAAGTTATGGCTCGTTGATTCATTCATCCATTAAGCAAATACTTATGAAGCAGCCATGGGAGAGAGGGTGGCCGGCTAGGGAAGGAGGTGAAGTCAGGAGTAAACGGAGAGGTGAGGAGGTAAGAAGCCTCAGGAAGTCAAGGACCAACAGAGGAAGTGAGGGCATGAGCAATCTGGAAGGATGATAGTGGAAGCCGGTGTGTAAATAGCTCAGTATGTGTGCCAAGCGTTATTTTAGATTTTTGGGGTAAATTAACTCATTTAACTCTCACAGTAACTATATGAGAAAGGACTATTATTCTTCATATTTTACAAGCATGGGAAGGTTAAGTAACTTGTCCAAAGTCTCCCCACTATTATAGAGCTGAAATTTGAACCCAGATAGTCTGGCATCAAAAAGCCCAGGCTTTCACACACTGTACTTACACTGCCTCTAGGAAGGTGTGATCAGAATGGGTGCAGAATGTTAAAGGTGGGGTGGTTCCAGGTGATTACCCCATACTGAAGACATCCTTAGGAGAAAGGGGCTAAATCCTGGTATAGACGAACATCCCTGAAGGCAAGATCGTAGGTGCATTATCCATGTGATTCCTGTGGGGAGAGAAGACTGGGCTAAAAGCATTCACGGGTGTAGGCTGGTGATTAGAAGGCCAGTGGATGACAAATGGAGAAGTGGAGATGGTCATACAATCAGATGGCCTGAGTCTGAAAGAAAGCTCCAGGGTTATTCTATGTGAGTAGAGGAGGAATAGTTTGGAAATGCCATTGTTGGGGAAAGAAAAAGCGAATCCCTCCTCCCAGCCCTGCAGCCTGAGGGACTGGGGAGCTGTGTTCTTAGGGATGAGCCAGGCTTCAGCTAAGCAGGCAGATGGAAGGAGGATTCCCCCCGTGAGATGAAGATGCTTGAGGGTTTATTTTCTATACTGCAGAGTTCCAGGGATTTGGGACGGAGGAGGGTGTGGGGAGCCTGGATCAAAGCATAAGAACACAGAGGAAATTGGAATGAGAGCAGGGCCAAGGATGGGAGACGGAAGGGGCCAACATGTTGGGTGATGACAGACCTGGGCGGATTGTTTGCCTTCAAGGGTCCAGGTAGGGCCCTGGTGCGAAGTTGCATGGGCCTCCATGCAGGCCAAGGCCCAGGTCATGATTGTTGTCCAAAGGGCTCGGGTTGGCCTTCCATCTGAGCCAGGCCAGTGAACGTGCTTTCCACAGACCATCAGCTTTCCTTTAGCCATGGCAGCAAGCTGTGAATGGGCTTATTCTGAGTGACACTCTCTCCCTGTCCAGCATAGAGCTCCATGACAGTCTGGTGAAATGCAAGGACCCCTTTTCAGAATAATAATTTAAATGCATAAAATAAGATGCCCAGGGTTACAAAGGCAACCAATTTTATGTACATAGGTGATCAGAATATGAAAAATGAATTTGTGATATAGAAATATACATGCTGTATTATTGACACATTCTAAAATAAGAACTAGCTACAGGTCTAATATAATTTCAAAGTAATGATGAGCAAAAGGAACGAAACTGGGTCATTTATAGAGACATGGATGGACCTACAGACTGTCCTACAGAGTGAAGTAAGAGAAAAACCAATATTGTATATTAACCCATATATGTGGAATCTTAAAAAATGGTATAGATAATCTTATTTGCAAAGCAGAAATAGAGACACAGACGTAGAGAACAAATGTATGGATACCAAGGGGGAAAGGGGGTGTGGGATGAATTGGGAGATTGATACTATGTATAAAATAGATAACTAATGAGAACCTACTGTAAAGCACAGGGAACTCTACTCAATGCTCTGTGGTGACCTAAATGGGAAGGAAATCCAAAAAAGAGGGGATATACAGATAGCTGATTCACTTTGCTGAACAGTAGAAACTAACACAACATTGTAAAGCAACTATACTCCAATAAAAATTTTTTAAAAGGCATCAAATAAAATATCTAACAATAAAATAAACTGAATTAAAAATAATGATGAGCATAAATAATTTATTGAGATATAAGGTAAAATGAAGATATCTATGATTTCTTCCAGTGACATAAATGCCAGGTATTGCTAATACTGCTGTGGCTTGTTGAATGAATGTGTAACAGCGTGAAACGTGATATTTCAGTGAGTGAAAATAAATACGTGATATTTTCCGACCCAAATCCACAGTTTCTGAATTCTACTCACAGACCCTTTGGGGGGTGAGGACCCCAGAGTAAGAACCCCATAGGGGAAACACACACATAGGACCTAATTCTTGATATGCAGACAGTTTAGGACTTCTGGCTTTTCCCATTCTACTACAGATGCCTAAAAAAGTTGAGAATTGTTGCTTTTGTGGGTAGACCTCATTCATAAAGGTTTGTGAATACAGTGTACTTGTCAGATGTGTAAATCAGATCTTCAAATCAATTTGTGCCCCTCACTATGTAGAGTCAAGTCTGGACCAGAGCCTGGGACAGACACATGTCATTGGAGTTCCACTGATGCCCCGTCCTTACAAGCCCCTCCTTTACTCTGCGCTCCAGGTCTTCTAGAACGGGCGTTCTCAACCTTAGCACTGTTGGCATTTGGGGATGGATACTTGTCTGCTGTGGGGCCTGGCCTGTGCATTGAGAGATGTTTGGCAGTATCCCTGGCCTCTGTCCACTGACGGCAGTAGCTTTATCCCTTAAGTCATGACAAAAATGTCTCCAAACACTGTCAAATGTCCCCTGGGAGGTAAAATCACCCCCAGTTTGAGAACTATTGCTCTAGAACACGGTTTCAGCTGTTAACCCAATAGTAGTAGCCACTGTCTGCTATGGCCATTGTCAACTGCAGAGGAAGACAGTTCTGCTGCACGTGTCAAAACGGCATCCCGTCCCCTTAATGTCACATTAACCTCTTACTAATAATACAGAGAAACGTTCACACATTGAGGGACTTCTCATTCCAGTCATGGAAAGAGAACCTTTTATTTTCTTAACCATTCTTAAATTGAAGTACAGTTAATTGACAGTATTGTGTTTCAGATTACAGCAAAGTGATTCAGTTATATATAAATATTTTTTCAGATATTTTTTCATTATAGGTTATGATATTGCAATGTAGTTAAGATATATTATATCTTATATCTTAATATAAAGATATTGAAATATAGTTCCCTGTACTGTATAGTAGGTCCTTGTTTAACTTATATAGTAGTGTATATATGTTAATCCCA
Organism: Balaenoptera acutorostrata; assembly: GCF_949987535.1. Taxonomy (NCBI): domain Eukaryota; kingdom Metazoa; phylum Chordata; class Mammalia; order Artiodactyla; family Balaenopteridae; genus Balaenoptera; species Balaenoptera acutorostrata. Next base: position 9,133,819 of record NC_080066.1, on the reverse strand, counting down.
AGCTCCTAGTCTGTCTCTCCCCCCATCCCTTTTGGTAACCATATGTTTGTTTTCTATGTCTGTGAGTCTTTCTGTTTTGTAAATAAGTTCATTTGTTTCCTTTTTTTAGATTCCACATATAAGTGATATCATACGATATTTGCTTTCTCTGACTTACTTCACTTAATATGATAATCTCTACGTCATCAGTGTTGCTACAAATGGCATTATTTCATTTGTTTTTATGGCTGAGTAATAATTCCATTGTGTATATATATCACATCTTCTTTATCCACTCATCTGTCGATGGACGTTTAAGTTGCTTCCGTGTCTTGGCTATTATAAATAGTGCTGCTATGAACACTGGGGTACATGTATCTTTTTGAATTAGAGTTTTGTCCAGATATATGCCCAGGACTGGGATTACTGGGTCATATGGTAATTCTATTATTAGTTTTTTAAGGAACCTCCATACTGTTTTCCACAGTGCCTGCACCAATTTACATTCCCACCAACAGTGTAAGAGGGTTCCCTTTTCTCCACACCCTCTCCAGCACTTATTATTTGTAGACTTCTTGATGATGGACATTCTGACTGGTGTGAGGTGAGACCTCATTGTAGTTTTGATTTGCATTTCTCTAATAATTAACGATGTTGAGCATTTTCTCATGTGCCTGTTGGCCATCTGTATGTCTTCTTTGGAGAAATGTCTGTTTAGGTCTTCTGCCCATTTTTTCATTGGGTTGTTTATTTTTTGCATATTGAGCTATATGAGCTGTTTGTATATTTGTAAATAAAGCTGTTGTCAGTTGCATCATTTGCAAGTATTTTCTGCCAGTCCATAGGTTGTCTTTTCATTTTGTTGATGGTTTCCTTTGCTGTACAAAAGGTCCCATTTGTTTATTTTTGTTTCTATTTCCGTTACTCTAGGAGGTGGATCCAAAAAAATATTGCTACAATTTATGTCAAAGAGTGTTCTGCTTATGTTTTTCTCTAGGAGTTTTATAGTGTTCAGTCTTACATTTAGGTCTTTAATCCATTTTGAGTTTATTTTGTATATGATGTTAGATAATGTTCTAATTTTAATTCTTTCACATTAAGCTGTCCAGTTTTCCCAGCACCACTTATTGAAGAGACTGTCTTTTCTGCATTGTATATTCTTGCCTCCTTTGTCAGAGGTTAATTGACCATAAGTGCTTTGGTTTATTTCTGGGCTTTCTATCCTGTTCCATTGATCTATATGTCTGTTTTTGTGCCAGTACCATACTGTTTTATTTTAATTATTATTTATTTATTTATTTTACAGTAGGTCCTTGCTGGTTATCTGTTTTAAATATAGCAGTGTGTACATGTCAATCCCAAACTCCCAATCTGTCCTTCCCCACTGGTAACCATAAGTTCATTCTCTAAGTCTGTGAGTCTGCTTCTGTTTTGTAAATAAGTTCATTTGTATCATTTTGTTTTTAGAGTCTGCAATGAGCAATATCATATGGTGTTTGTCTTCATCTGTCCTACTTCACTTAGTATGATAATCTCCAGGTCCATCCATGTTGCTGCAAATGGCATTATTTCATTCTTTTTAATGGCTGAGTAATACTCCATTGTATACACGTACCACATCTTTATCCATTCCTCTGTCAATGGGCATTTAGGTTGCTTCCATGTCTTGGCTACTGTAAATAGTGCTGCAATGAACATTGGGGTGCATGTATCCTTTCAAACCATGTTTTTCTCTAGCAATATGCCCAGGAGTGGGATTGCTGGATCATATGGTAGCTCTATTTTTAGTTTATTAAGGAACCTCCATACTGTTTTCCATAGTGGCTGTATCAATTTACATTCCCACCAGCAGTGTAGGAGGGTTCCCTTTTCTCCACACCCTCTCCAGCATTTATTGTTTGTGGACTTTTTGATGATGGCCATTCTGACTGGTGTGAGGTGGTATCTCATTATAGTTTTGATTTGTATTTCTCTAATAATTGGCGATGTTGAGCATCTTTTCATGTGCCTCTTGGCCATCTGTATGTCTTCTTTGGAAAGATGTCTATTTAAGTCTTCTGCCCATTTTTTGATTGTGTTATTTGTTTTTTGGATATTGAGTTGCAGGAGCTGTTTGTAAATTATGGAGACTAATACCTTGTCAGTTGCATTGTTTGCAAATATTTTCTCTCATTCTGTGGGTTGTCTTTTCGTTTTCTTCGTGGTTTCCTTTGTTGTGCAAAAGCTTTTGAGTTTAATTAGGTCTCATTTGTTTATTTTTGTTTTTATTTCCATGACTCTGGGAGACGAATCGAAAAAGGTATTTATTTCTGCAATTTATGTCAAAGAGTGTTCTGCCTCTGTTTTCCTCTAAGAGTTTTATAGTATCCAGTCTTACATCTAGGTCTTTAAATTTTTTTTAATTTTTTTAAAACTTTATTTATTTTTGGCTGCGTTGGGTCTTTGTTGCTGCACGCAGGCTTTCTCTAGTTGCGGCGAGTGGGGGCTACTCTTCGTTGTGGTGCGCAGGCTTCTCATTGTGGTGACTTCTCCTGTTGCGGAGCACGGGCTCTAGGCGCGCGGGCTTCAGTAGTTATGGCACACGTGCTCAGTTGTGGCTCACGGGCTTAGTTGCTCCGCAGCATGTGGGATCTTCCTGGACCAGGGCTTGAACCCGTGTCCCCTGCATCGGCAGGTGGATTCTTAACCACTGTGCCACCAGGGAAGCCCACATTTAGTTCTTTAATCCATTTTGAGTTTATTTTTGTATATGGGGTTAAGGAATGTTCTAATTTCATTTTTTTACATGTAGCTGTACAGTTTTTCCAGCACCATTTATTGAAGAGACTGTCTTTTCTCCACTGAATAGTCTTGCCTCCTTTGTTGTAGATAAATTGACCATAGGTGTGTGGGTTTGTTTCTGGGCTTTCTATCCTGCTCCATTGATCTCTATTTCTGTTTTTGTGCCAGTACCATATGGTTTTGTTTTTTTTAATAAATAATTTTTATTTATTTTTGGCTGTGTTGGGTCTTCGTTTCTGTAGTTGCGGCAAGCGGGGGCCACTCTTCATCGCAGTGCGCGGGCCTCTCACTATCGTGGCCTCTCTTGTTGCAGAGCACAGGCTCCAGATGCGCAGGCTCAGTAGTTGTGGCTCATGGGCCCAGTTGCTCCGCGGCATGTGGGATCTTCCCAGACCAGGGCTCGAACCCGCATCCCCTGCATTAGCAGGCAGACTCCCAACCACTGCGCCACGAGGGAAGCCCAGTACCATATGGTTTTGATGACTGTAGCCTTGTAGTGTAGTCTGAAGTCAGGGAGCATGATCCTCCAGCTCCATTCTTTTTCCTCAAGTTTGTTTTGGCTATTCAGGGTCTTCTCTGTTTTCATACAAATAAAAAAATTGTTTGTTCTAGTTCTGTGAAAAATGCCATTGGTAATTTGATAGGGATTGCATTGAATCCATACATTGCCTTGGGTAGTATGGTCATTTTAGCAATATTGAGTCTTCCAATCCAAGAATACAGTGTATCTTTCCATCTCTTTGTGTTATCTTCAATTTCTTTCATCAGTGTCCTGTATTTTTCAGAGTACAGGTCTCTTGCCTCCTTAGGTAGGTTTATTCCTAGATATCTTATTCTTTTTGATGCAGTGGTTGCATTTGATGGATTGTTAATTTCTCTTTCTGACAGTTCATTGTTAGTGTATAGAAATGCAGTAGATTTCTGTATATTAATTTTGTGTCCATGAGCTGTAGTAGCTTTCTGGTAGTGTCTTTGGGATTTTCTATGTATAGTGTCATGTCATCTGCAGACAATGACAGTTTTACTTCTTTTCTGATTTAGATTCTTCTTACTACTTTTTCTTCTCTGATTCCTGTGGCTAGGACTTCCAAAACTATGTTGAATAAAAGTGGCAAGAGTGGCACCCTTGTCTTGTTCCTGATCTTAGAGGAAATGCTTTCAGCTTTTCACTGTTGAGTGTGATGTTAGCTGTGGGTTTGTCATAAATGGCCTTTATTATGTTGAGGTAGGTTTCCTCTATGCCCACTTTCTGGAGAGTTTTTATCATAAATGGATGTTGAATTTTATCAAAAGCTTTTTCTGCATCTGTTGAAATGGTCATACAGTTTTTATTCTTCAGTTTGTTAATCTGGTGCATCACATTGATATGCAGATATTGAAAAATCCTTGCATTCCTGGGATAAACCCCACTTGATCATGGTGTATGATCCTTTTAATGTGCTGTTGGATTCTGCTTGCTAGCATTTTGTTGAGGATTTTTGCATCTATGTCCATCAGAGATATTGGCCTGTAGTTTTCTTTTCTTGTGACATCTTTGTCTGGTTTTGGTATCAGGGTGATGGTGGCCTCATAGAATGAGTCTGGAAGTGTTCCTTCCTCTGCAATTTTTTGGAATAGTTTCAGAAGGATGGGTGTTAACTCTTCTCTAAGTTTGTTAGAATTCACCTATGAAGCCATCTGGTCCTGGACTTTTGTTTGTTGGGAGTTTTTAATTCACAGTTTCAATTTCAGTACTTGTGATTGGTCTGTTCATATTCTCTATTCTTTCCTGGTTCCATCTTGGGAGATTGTACCTTTCTAAGAATTTGTCCATTTCTTCTAAGTTGTACATTTTATTGGCATATAGTTGCTCATAGTAGCATCTTAGGATCCTTTGTATTCTGTGGTCCAAATTGTAACTTCTTTCTCTGATACTGATTTGGGCCCTCTCCCTTTATTTCATGGTGAGTCTGGCTAAAGGTTTATCAATTTTGTTTATTTTTTCAAGGAACCAACTTTTGGTTTCATTGATCTTTTCTATTTTCTTAGTCTCTATTTCATTTATTTCTTCTCTGATCTTTATGATTTGTTTTTACTAACTTTGGGTTTTGTTTGTTCTTTCTCTAGTTGCTTTAAGTGTAAGGTTAGGTTGTTTGAGATTTTTCTTGTTTCTTGAGGTAACCTTATATTGCTATAAACTTCCCTCTTAGAACTGCTTTTGCTGCATCCCATAGGTTTTGGATCATCGTGTTTTCGTGTTCATTTGTCTCTAGGTGTTTATTTCCTCTTTGATTTCTTCAGTGATCCATTGGTTGTTTAGTAGCATATTGTTTAGCCTCCACGTGTTTGTATTTTTTGGTAGTTTTTTTTTCTTGTAGTTGATTTCTAGCCTCATAGCATTGTGGTTGGAAAAGAATCTTGATATGATTTCAATTTTTAAAAATTTACTGAGGCTTGCTTTGTGGCCCAGCATGTGACCTGTCTTGGAGAATGTTCCATTTGCTCTTGAAAAGAACACATATTCTGTTGCTTTCAGATGGAACACTATAAATATCAATTATGTCCATTTGGTCTAATATGTCGTTTAAGGCATGTGTTTCCTTATGGATTTTCTGTTGGGATGACCTGTCCATTGATGTAAGTGGGGTGTTAAAGTCCCGCCTACTATTTTGTTACTGCCAATTTCTCCTATTGTGTCTGTTAACATTTGCCTTATATGCTGAGGTGCTCCTATATTGGGTGCATTTACATTTACAACTGTTGTATCATCTTCTTGGATTGAGCCCTTGGTCATTATGTAGTGTCCTTCCTTGTCTCTTGTAACAGTCTTTATTTTAAAGTCTATTTTTTTGATATGAGAGTATTGCTATTCCAGCTTTCTTTTAACTTCCATTTTCATGGAATACCTTTTTCCATCCCCTCACTTTCAGTCTGTGTGTGTTCCTAGATCTGAAGTGGGTCTGCTTTACACAGCATATATACGGGTCATGTTTTTGTATCCATTCAGCCAGTCTGTGTCTTTCAGTTGGAGCATTTAATCCATTTACATTTGAGATAATTATCAAAATGTAATTCTTTTTGCCATTTTGTTAATTGTTTGGGATTTGCTTTTGTAGGTCTTTTTATCCCTTCTTTTGTCCTTTTCTCTTCTGAAATGATGACTATCTTTAGTATTATGTTTGGATTCTTTTTCTTTTCTGTGTGTATATCTATTATGGATTTTTGTTTTGTGGTTATTATGGGGTTTTGGTATAGCAGTCTTGAATACATGATTATTTTAAGCTGCTGATCTCTCAATTTGAAATGCATTGTATATACCCTGCATTTGTACTCTCCTTCCCTCATTATTACTGGTTTTGTTATCATATTTTATATCTAATTGTTTTGTGCATCCCTTAACTGCTTCTTGTGGATACAGATGATGTTACTACTTTTTTTGGATTCAGGAGAAACATTTATTTGCTGAGGCAGCCTAGTTGTAAAAATAATGTATAAAGTACTTAACTACTTGATAAGAAGCTAACTTTTACATTAGAAATTTATTTAAAGTAGTAATGATTCTACAGTATGCTAGGAACATCAATAATAATTATAAATGATATTCAAACTACATCATCTACACTAGATACACAATTCCTCTAAAAATTGGTACAGCAATTTTCAGCTTGGAGAGCTCTTAAAAATAAGTTGGATAATCCTTTACCTTTATAATATAAAGTAGCACTAAAAGACCACCCTTATCTTTTCCCCAAAGATCTCCCCTGTTTAACAGTCAGTTACCTGGAATTCTTTTTTTTTTTTTAACATATAATTGGAGTATAATTGCTTTACAATGGTGTGTTAGTTTCTGCTTTATAACAAAGTGAATCAGTTATACATAAACATCTGTTCCCATATCTCTTCCCTCTTGCATCTCCCTCCCTCCCACCCTCCCTATCCCACCCCTCTAGGTGGTCACAAAGCACCAAGCTGATCTCCCCATGCTATGCGGTTGCTTCCCACTAGCTATCTATTTTACGTTTGGTAGTGTATATATATCCATGCCACTCTCTCACTTTGTCACAGCTTACCCTTCCCCCTCCCCATATCCTCAAGTCCATTCTCTAGTAGGTCTGTGTCTTTATTCCCGTCTTACCACTAGGTTCTTCATGACTTTTTTTTTCCCCTTAGATTCCATATATATGTGTTAGCATACTGTATTTGTTTTTCTCTTTCTGACTTACTTCACTCTGTATGACAGTCTCTAGGTCCATCCACGTCTCAACAAATGACTCAATTTCGTTTCTTTTTATGGCTGAGTAATATTCCATTGTATATATGTGACACATCTTCTTTATCCATTCATCCGATGATGGACACTTAGGTTGCTTCCATGTCCTGGCTATTGTAAATAGAGCTGCAGTGAACGTTGTGGTACATGACTCTTTTTGAATTATGGTTTTCTCAGGGTATATGCCCAGTAGTGGGATTGCTGGGTCATATGGTAGTTCTGTTTTGAGTTTTTTAAGGAACCTCCATACTGTTCTCCATAGTGGCTGTATCAATTTACATTCCCACTAACAGTGCAAGAGGGTTCCCTTTTCTCCACACCCTCTCCAGCATTTATTGTTTGCAGATTTTCTGTTGATGCCCATTCTGACCGGTGTAAGGTGATACCTCAATGTAGTTTTGATTTGCATTTCTCTAATGATTAGTGATGTTGAGCATTCTTTCATGTGTCTGTTGGCAATCTGTATATCTTCTTCGGAGAAATGTCTATTTAGGTCTTCTGCCCATTTTTGGATTGGGTTTTTTTGTTATTGAGCTGCATGAGCTGCTTGTAAATCTTGGAGATTAATCCTTTGTCAGTTGCTTCATTTGCAAATATTTTCTCCCATTCTGAGGGTTGTCTTTTGGTCTTGTTTATGGTTTCCTTTGCTGTGCAAAAGCTTTTAAGTTTCATTAGGTCCCATTTGTTTATTTTTGTTTTTATTTCCATTTCTCTAGGAGCTGGGTCAAAAACGATCGTGCTGTGATTTATGTCATAGAGTATTCTTCCTATGTTTTCCTCTAAGAGTTTGATAGTGTCTGGCCTTACACTTAGGTCTTTAATCCATTTTGAGTTTATTTTTGTGTATGGTGTTACAGAGTGTTCTAATTTCATACTTATACATGTACCTGTCCAATTTTCCCAGCACCACTTATTGAAGAGGCTGTCTTTTCTCCACTGTATATGCTTGCCTCCTTTATCAAAGATAAGGTGACCATATGTGCGTGGGTTTATCTCTGGGCTTTCTATCCTGTTCCATTGATCTATATTTCTGTTTCTGTGCCAGTACCATACTGTCTTGATTACTGTAGCTTTGTAGTATAGTCTGAAGTCAGGGAGGCTGATTCCTCCAGCTCCATTTTTCGTTCTCAAGATTGCTTTGGCTATTTGGGGTCTTTTGTGTTTCCATACAAATTGTGAAATTTTTTGTTCTAGTTCTGTTGAAAAATGCCCATGGTAGTTTGATAGGGATTACATTGAATCTGTAGATTGCTTTGGGTAGTAGAGTCATTTTCACAATGTTGATTCTTCCAATCCAAGAACAGAGTATATCTCTCCATCTATTTGTATCATCTTTAATTTCTTTCATCAGTGTCTTATAATTTTCTGCATACAGGTCTTTTGTCTCCTTAGGTAGGTTTATTCCTAGATATTTTATTCTTTTTGTTGCAATGGTAAATGGGAGTGTTTTCTTAATTTCACTTTCAGATTTTTCATCATTAGTGTATAGGAATGCAAAAGATTTCTGTGCATTAATTTTGTATCCTGCTACTTTACCAAATTCATTGATTAGCTCTAGTAGTTTTCTGGTAGCATCTTTAGGATTCTCTATGTGTAGTATCATGTCATCTGCAAACAGTGACAGCTTTACTTCTTCTTTTCCGATTTGGATTCCTTTTATTTCTTTTTCTTCTCTGACTGCTGTGGCTAAAACTTCCAAAACTATGTTGAATAATAGTGGTGAGAGTGGGCAACCTTGTCTTGTTCCTGATCTTAGTGGAAATGGTTTCAGTTTTTCACCACTGAGGACAATGTTGGCTATGGGTTTGTCATATATGGCCTTTATTATGTTGAGGAAAGTTCCCTCTATGCCTACTTTCTGCAGGGTTTTTATCATAGATGGGTGTTGAATTTTGTCAAAAGCTTTCTCTGCATCTATTGAGATGATCATATGGTTTTTCTCCTTCAATTTGTTAATATGGTGTATCACGTTGATTGATTTGCGTATATTGAAGAATCCTTGCATCCCTGGGATAAACCCCACTTGATCATGGTGTATGATCCTTTTAATGTGCTTTTGGATTCTGTTTGCTAGTATTTTGTTGAGGATTTTTGCATGTATGTTCATCAGTGATATTGGCCTGTAGTGTTCTTTCTTTGTGACATCTTTGTCTGGTTTTGGTATCAGGGTGATGGTGGCCTCATAGAATGAGTTGGGAAGTGTTCCTCCCTCTGCAGTATTTTGGAAGAGTTTGAGAAGGATAGGTGTTAGCTCTTCTCTAAATGTTTGTTAGAATTCACCTGTGAAGCCATCTGGTCCTGGGCTTTTGTTTGTTGGAAGATTTTTAATCACAATTTCAATTTCAGTGCTTGTGATTGTTCATATTTTCTATTTCTTCCTGGTTCAGTCTCGGCAGGTTGTGCATTTCTAAGAATCTGTCCATTTCTTCCAGGTTGTCCATTTTATTGGCATAGAGTTGCTTGTAGTAATCTCTCATGATCCTTTGTATTTCTGCAGTGTCAGTGGTTACTTCTCCTTTTTCATTTCTAATTCTGTTGATTTGAGTCTTCTCCCTTTTTCTCTTGATGAGTCTGGCTAATGGTTTATCAATTTTGTTTATCTTCTCGAAGAACCAGCTTTTAGTTTCATTGATTTTTGCTATTGTTTCCTTCATTTCTTTTTCATTTATTTCTGATCTGATCTTTATGATTTCTTTCCTTCTGCTAGCTTTGGGTTTTTTTTGTTCTTCTTTCTCTAATTGCTTCAGGTGCAAGGTTAGGTTGTTTATTCGAGATGTTTCCTGTTTCTTGAGGTAGGCTTGTATTGCTATAAACTTCCCTCTTAGCACTGCTTTTGCTGTGTCCCATAGGTTTTGGGTCGTCGTGTCTCCATTGTCATTTGTTTCTAGGTATTTTTTGATTTCCCCTTTGATTTCTTCAGTGATCACTTGGTTATTAAGTAGTGTATTGTTTAGCCTCCATGTGTTTGTATTTTTTACAGATCTTTTCCTGTAATTGATATCTAGCCTCATAGTGTTGTGGTCGGAAAAGATACTTGATACGATTTCAATTTTCTTAAATTTACCAAGGCTTGATTTGTGACCCAATATATGATCTGTCCTGGAGAATGTTCCATGAGCACTTGAGAAAAATGTGTATTCTGTTGTTTTTGGGTGGAATGTCCTATAAATATCAATTAAGTCCACCTTGTTTAATGTATCATTTAAAGCTCGTGTTTCCTTATTTATTTTCATTTTGGATGATCTGTCCATTGGTGAAAGTGGGGTGTTAAAAGTCCCCTGCTGTCGATTTCCCCTTTTATGTCTGTTAGTATTTGCCTTATGTATTGAGGTGCTCCTATGTTGGGTGCATAAATATTTACAATTGTTATACCTTCCTCTTGGATCGATCCCTTGATCATTATATAGTGTCCTTCTTTGTCTCTTGTAATAGTCTTTATTTTAAAGTCTATTTTGTCTGATATGAGAATTGCTACTCCAGCTTTCTTTTGATTTCCATTTGTATGGAATATCTTTTTCCATTCCCTCACTTTCAGTCTGTATGTGTCTCTAGGTCTGAAGTGGGTCTCTTGTAGACAGCATATATATGGGTCTTGTTTTTGTATCCATTCAGCCAGTCTGTGTCTTTTGGTGGGAGCATTTAATCTATTTACATTCAAGGTAATTATCGATATGTATGTTCCTATTCCCATTTTCTTAAATGTTTTGGGTTTGTTATTGTAGGTGTTTTCCTTCTCTTGTGTTTCTTGCCTAGAGAAGTTCCTTTAGCATTTGTTGTAAAGCTAGTTTGGTGGTGCTGAACTCTCTCAGCTTTTGCTTGTCTGTAAAGGTTTTAATTTCTCCATCAAATCTGAATGAGATCCTTGCTGGGTAGAGTAATCTTGGTTGTAGGTTTTTCTCCTTCATCACTTTAAATATGTCCTGCCACTCCCTTCTGGCTTGGAGAGTTTCTGCTGAAAGATCAGATGTTAACCTTATGGGGATTCCCTTGTGTGTTATTTGTTGTTTTTCCTTTGCTGTTTTAATATGTTTTCTTTATATTTAATTTTTGATAGTTTGATTAATATGTGTCTTGGCGTGTTTCTCCTTGGATTTATCCTGTATGGGACTCTCTGTGTTTCCAGAACTTGATTAACTATTTCCTTTCCCATAGTAGGGAAGTTTTCAACTATAATCTCTTCAAATATTTTCTCAGTCCCTTTCTTTTTCTCTTCTTCTTCTGGGACCCCTATAATTCGAATGATGGTGTGTTTAATGTTGTCCCAGAGGTCTCTGAGACCATCCTCAATTCTTTTCATTCTTTTTTCTTTATTCTGCTCTGCAGTAGTTATTTCCACTATTTTATCTTCCTGGTCACTTATCTGTTCTTCTACCTCAGTTATTCTGCTATTGATTCCTTCTAGAGAATTTTTAATTTCATTTATTGTGTTGTTCATCATTGATTGCTCTTTAATTCTTCTAGGTCCTTTTTAAATGTTTCTTGTATTTTCTCCATTTTATTTCCAAGATTTTGGTCATCTTTACTATCATTACTCTGAATTCCTTTTCAGGTAGACTGCCTATTTCCTCTTCATTTGTTTGGTCTGATGGGTTTTTACCTTGCTCCTTCATCTGCTGTGTATTTCTTTGTCTTCTCATTTTGCTTAACTTACTGTGTTTGGGGTCTCCTTTTCACAGGCTTCAGGTTCGTAGATCCCGTTGTTTTTGGTGTCTGCCCCTAGTGGCTAAGGTTGGTTCAGTGGGTTGTGTAGGCTTCCTGGTGGAGGAGACTAGTGCCTGTGTTCTGGTGGATGAGGCTGGATCTTGTCCTTCTGGTGGGCAAGACCGTGTCTGGTGGTGTGTTTGGGGGTGTCTGTGACCTTATGATTTTAGGCAGCCTGTCTTCTAATGGGTGGGGTTGTATTCCTGTCTTGCTAGTTGTTTAGCATAGGGTGTCCAGCACTGTAGTTTGCTGGTCATTGAGTGGATCTGGGTCTTAGCGTTGAGATGGAGATTTCTGGGAGAGCTTTCACTGTTTGATATTACATGGAGCCAGGAGGTCTCTGGTGGACCAATGTCCTGAACTCAGCTCTCCCACCTCAGAGGCTCAGGCCTGACACCCAGCTGGAGCACCAAGACACTGTCAGCCACACGGCTCAGAAGAAAAGGGAGAAAAAAAGAAAGAAAAAATAAAATAAGGGTATTAAAATAAAAAATAATTATTACAAATAAAAAAAATTTTAAATAATAAAAAAAAGAAGAAAAAGAAAAAAGAAAGGAGAGCAACCAAACCAAAAAACAAATCCACCAATGATAACAAGCACTAAAAACTATATTGAAAAAGAAAAAAAAAAACTGACAGACCCCTAGGACAAATGGTAAAAGCAAAGCTATTCAGACAAAATCATACAAAGAAATATACACACTCACAAAAAGAGAAAAAGGAAAAAAATATATATATAACTATATATAGGAAACAAAAAGAGGAAGAGAACAACCAAAAATCAATAAACAAATCTACCAATGATAATAAACTCTAAATACTAAACTAAGATAAACATAAAACCAGAAACAAGTTAGACATTTGCAGAAAGCAAAACCCAAGTCTACAGTTGCTCCCCAAGTCCACTGCCTCAATTTTGGGATGATTCATTGTCTTTTCAGGTATTCCACAGATGCAGGTACATCAAGTTGATTGTGGAGATTTAATCCGCTGCTCCTGAGGCTGCTGGGAGAGATTTCCCTTTCTCTTCTTTGTTCGCACAGCTCCCGGGGTTCAGCTTTGGATTTGGACCCGCCTCTGCGTGTAGGTGGCCTGAGGGCGTCTATTCCCCACCCAGACAGGACGGGGTTAAAGCAGCAGCTGATTAGGGGGCTCTGGCTCACTCAGGCTCGGGGGAGGGAGGGGTACCGAATTGAGGGGCGAGCCTGCGGCGGCAGAGGCCAGCATGACGTTGCACCAGCCTGAGGGTGCCCCATGTATTCTCCCGGGGAAGTTGTCCCTGGATCACGGGACCCTGGCAGTGGCGGGCCGCACAGCTTCCCGGGAGCGGAGGTGTGGATAGTGACCTGTGCTGGCACGCAGGCTTCTTGGTGGCTGCGGCAGCAGCCTTAGCGTTTCATGCCCTTCTCTGGTTTCTGCACTGATAGCTGTGGCTCGCGCCCATCTCTGGAGCTCATTTAGGTGGTGCTCTTAATCCCCTTTCCTCACGCACCCCGAAACAATGGTCTCTTGTCTCTTAGGCAGGTCCAGACTTTTTCCTGGTCTCCCTCCCAGCTAGCTCTGGTGCACTAGCCCCCTTCAGGCTGTGATCATGCAGCCAACCCCAGTCGTCTCCCTGGGATCTGACCTCCGAAGCCTGAGCCTCAGCTCCAAGCCCCCATCCGCCCCGGCGGGTGAGCAGACAAGCCTCGCGGGCTGGTGAGTGCTGGTTGGCACCAATCCTCTGTGCGGGAATCTCTCCACTTTGCCCTCTGCACCCCTGTTGCTGCGCTCTCCTCCATGGCTCCGAAGCTTCCCCCCTGCCACCCCCGTCTCTTCCAGTGAAGGGTCTTCCTAGTGTGTGGAAACCTTTCCTCCTTCACAGCTCCCTCCCACTGGTGCAGGTTCCGTCCCTATTCTTTTGTCTGTTTTTTGTTTTTTCTTTTGCTGTACCCAGGTGCGTGGGGAGTTTCTTGCCTTTTGGGAAATCTGAGATCTTCTGTCAGCGTTCAGTAGGTGTTCTGTAGGAGGTGTTCCACATGTAGCTGTATTTCTGATGTATTTGTGGGGAGGAAGGTGATCCCCACATCTTACTCCTCCACCATCTTGAAGGTCCCCCGATGTTACCAGTTTCGTCTTTTAACTTCCCTATTAGTTTATATGTTGGTGATTTCCTACCTTTACTGTATGTTAGCCTTTACTGGTGAGCCTTTCCATTTCATAATTTTCTTGTTTCTAGATGTGGCCTTTTTTTTCCACCTAAAGAAGTTGCTTTAGCATTTGTTGTAAAGGTGGTTTGGTGGTGCTGAACTCTTTTAGCTTTTGCTTATCTGTAGAGCTTCTGATGTCTCTGTCAAATCTGAATGAGAGTCTTGCTGGGTAGAGTATTCTTGGTTGTAGGTGTTTTCCTTTCATCATTTTAAATATGTCCTGCCACTCCCTTCTGGCCTGCAGAGTTTCTGCTGAAAAAACAGCTGATAACTTTATTGGAATTCCCTTGTATGTTATTTTTTGCTTTTACTATCTTCTCTTTGTCTTTAATTTTTGTCAATTTGATTACTGTGTGCCTGTGTGTGTTCCTCCTTGGGTTAATCCTGTATGGCAGGGGTCCCCAACCCCCAGGCTGCAGACCAGTATCAGTCCGCGGCCTGTTAGGAACCGGGCCACACAGCAGGAGGTGAGCAGCAGGCCAGTGAGCGAAGCTTCATCTGCTGCTCCCCATCTCTCCCCATCGCTCGCATTACCGCCTGACCATCCCCCACCCCCCCCCCACCCCCATACATGGAAAAATTGTCTTCCACAAAACTGGTCCCTGGTGCCAAAAAGGTTGGGGACCGCTGCTGTGTGGGACTCTCTGCACCTCCTGGACTTGGGTGACTGTTTCCTTTCCCAGGCTAGGGAAGTTTTCAGGTATTACCTCTTCAAATATTTTCTCAGGCCTTTTCTTTATCCTTCTGGGCCCCCTCTAATGTGAATATTAGTGCACTTGATGTCATCCCAGAGGTCTCTTAAACTGTCCTCATTTTTTTTTCATTCTTTTTTCTTTGTTCTGTGACACTGATTTCCACTACTCTTTCAGCTCACTGATCCATTCTTCTGCCTCATTTATTCTACTGTTGATTCCTTCTAGCGCTCCATTTCAGTTATTACATTCTTCAAGTCTGGTTTTTCTTTATATTTTCTAACTCTTTTAAAAACTTCTAACTTCTTGCTCGGTGCATCCATTCTTCTCCTGAGTTCTTGGATCATCTTTATGATCTTTACTCTGAACTCCTTCTCAGGTAGATCACCTATGTCCACATTACTTAGTTCTTCTGTGGTTTTATGTTGTTCCTTCGTCTGAAACATATTCCTCTGCTACCTCATTTTGTCTAAATCTCTATTTGTATTTTATGTATGTGGTGGGTTAGTTACGTTTCTTGACCTTGGAGAAGTGGCCTTCTGTAGGGGATGTCCTATGTGTCCCCTCTTGTTACCCAAGGGCCAGGGGCCAGCTGGTCCCAGGGTAGGGTCTGGCCTGTGTTTGCCGACTCCATTCCGTAGGCTTCAGGGTTGTAATTTCCTTGCTTCTGGTGTCTGTCCCCTGGTGGGTGAGGCTGTTCTAGAGGCTTGTGCAGGCTTCCTGGTGTCAGGGGCTGGTGCCTGCCCACTGGTGGGTGGAGCTGCATCCTGGCCCTCTTGTGGGCAGGGCTGCGTCTAGGGGCATGTCTAGAAGTGGCTGTGGTCTCAGGAAGCCTTTAGGCAGCCTTTCTACTGATGGGTGGGGCTGTGTTCCTGCCCAGTTAGTTGTTTGGCGTGAGGTGTCCCAGCACTGGAGCCTACAGGCTGTCGGGTGGGTCCAGGTCTTGGTGCTAATGACCCAAGCAAGATATCATCCTACAGGAGAGCACATGCACATGAATACTCCCCAATATGTCCGCCACCAGCTTTTATGTCCCCAGAGAGAGCCGCAGCCACCCCCTTCCTCCCCTGGAGACCCTCCAAGACCAGCAGGTATGTCTGTCCCAGGCTCTGTGAAGTTACTGCTTTTGCTTTTGGTCCCGTTGAGTGTGAGATTTTTGTACACCTTTAACAGTGAAATCTGTTTCCCCCAGTCCTGTGGAGCTCCTGAAATTAAGCCCCACTGGTCTTCAAAGCCAAATGCTCTGGGGGCTCCTCTTCCCAGTACCAGATCCCCAGGCTGGGGAGCTAACATGAAGCTCAGAACTCTCACTCCTGTGGGGAAGCCTCTGCACTATAATCATTCTCCAGTTTGTGGGTCACCCACCCCGGGGGTATGGGATTTGATTATATCACCAGTGCTGTCTTATTGTGGTTTCTTCGTAATGTCTTTAGTTGTAGAAGTTTTTTTTTTTTTTTTTTTTGGTAGGTTCCAGTCTTTTTTACTGATGGTTGTTTAGCAGTCAGTTGTGATTTTGGTGTGTTTGTGAGAGGAGATGAATACAAGGTCCTTCTACTCTGCCATCTTGGTCTAATCCCACTATTGTCTTTTTAGTCTCTATTTCATTTATTCTGCTCCGATCTTTGTTATTTCCTTCCTTCTACTAACTTTGGGCTTCATTTTTTTTCTTTTTCTAGTTCCTTGAGGTGTCAAATTAGGTTTATTCATGGACTTTCTTGTTTCATCATGTAGGCATTTATCACTATGAACTTCCCTCTTCCAACAGATTCTATTGCATGCCATAAGTTATGGTATATATTATTTCTTTTTTAATATTTATTTATTTATTTATTTAGGCTATGCCAGGTCTTAGTTGTAGCACTCAGGATCTTCGTTGTGGCATGTGGGATCTTTAGTTGAGGCATGCGGGCTTCTTAGTTGTGTCATGCAAACTCTTAGTTGCAGCATGCATGCGGGATCAAGTTCCCCGACCAGGGATTGAACCCAGGGAAGTCCTTGGTATGTATTATTCCTTGACTTCTCTTTTGACTCCTTGGTTGTTCAGGAGCATGTTTAGTCTCCATATATGTGTGAATTTTCCAGTTTTCTTCTGTAATTGATTTCTACTTTTATACCATTGTAGTCAGAAAAGCTGCTTGACAAGATTTCAGTCTTCTAATTTATTAACACTTGTTTTGTGACCAAACATATTAGCTGTCCTGGAGAATGTTTCCTGTACATTTGAGAGGAATCTATGTTCTGTTGCTTTCAGATGGAATGTTCTGTAAATTTTAAACTACATGTTAGACCAGATAGACTTAAGCCCAATGTTTCCTTATTTTTCTGTCTGTATGATCTCTTCATTGTGGATGGGGGAGTACTGAAATCCCCTAATATTACTGTACTGCTCTCTATTTCTCCCATCTGTTAATATTTGCTTTAAATATTTAGATGTTCCTATGTCAGGTGCATAAATATTTACAAATGTTATATCCTCTTGATGAATTGATCCTTTATCATTATATAATGACATTTGTTGGTTAAGGTATAAATACAGCTACTCCACCTTGCTTTTGTTTTCCATTGTGTGGAATATCTTTTTCCATACCTTTACTTTTAGTCTCTATGTGTCCTTAAAGCTGAAGTGAGTCTCTTATATTTTATTTATTTTTTTGCCCATGCTGCTCGGCTTGCTTGATCTTCGTTCCCCAACCAGGGATCAAACCCAGGCCCTGGCAGTGAAAATGCTGAGTCCTAACCACTGGACCATCAGGGAATTCCCCTGAAGTGAATCTCTTTTAGGCAGCATATAGATGGGTCATTTTTTATATCCATTCAGCCAGTCTGTCTTTTAATTGGAAACTTTAGTCCTTTTACATTTAATGTAATTACTTATAGGTATGTACTTACTGCCATTTTGTTAATTTCTTTCTGGTTGTCTTGTAATCCCTCTGTTCCTTTCTTCTCTTGCTCTCTTTACTGTCTGATGATTTTCTGTGGTGGTATGGTTAGTCTTTTCTCTTTATATTTTGTGTATCTACTATAGGTTTTTGCTTTGTAGTTAGCAAAGCAAAACTACTCACTTTATATAAATAAGATTTATATAAAACAACTTACAACAGTCCATTTTAAGTTGATAACTTATTTTCCAGTGCTTTTGATGTCACAGTATACATCTTTTATGCATCCATTAACAAATTATATAGTTATTTTGACTACTTTTCTCTTTTAACCTTCCTACTGGCTTAATAAGTGATTAACCACCCCACTGCCTTTATGAAATTAGATTATTCTGAATTTTACTGTATACTTACCTTTACCAGTGAGATTCATAATTTCATATGTTTTCTTATTACTAATTATCACCTTTTCTTTTCAGCTTGAATAACTCCCTCTTAATGTTTCTTGTAAGGTTGGTCCAGTGGTGATGAACTTCTTTTGCTTTTGCTTGTCTAGAAAACTCTTTATCTCTCCTTCAGTTCTGAAGGACAGTTTTCCTGGGTAGAGTATTGTTAGTTGGCAGTTTTTTTCTTTCAGCTCTTTACATCTATATATCACGCCACACCCTCTGGGCTGTGAAATTTCTGCTGAAAAATCTGTTCATAGTCCTGTAGGATTCCCTTGTACATAACAAATTGTTTTTTTCTTGTTGCTTTTAAGATTCTCTCCTTGTCTTTAACTTTTGATACTTGAATTACAATGTATCTTCCTTTGGGTTCATCTTATTTAATAGTCTCTGGGCTTCCTGGATCTGGATCTAGGTTAGGGAAGTTTTCAGCCATTATTTCTTCAAATGAGTTTTCTGCCCCTTTCTTCCTCTTTTGGGATCCCTTTGCTTGATGTTGTTTTATAAACTACCTTCATTCACACTTCATTCTTTTTTCTTTTTGCTGTTCTGATTGGATGAGTTCCACTGCCCCTGGCTTTGAGTTCAGTGACCCTTTTTTCTGCTTCATCTAGTCTTCTGAACACCTCTATTGTATATATTTCAGATCAGTTATTCTTCAGCTCTGTCACTTTTATTTGGTACTTTCTTATATTTTCAGTCTCTGTTGAAATTCTCATTCATGGATTGCTCTCCTGAGATCAGTGAGCATCTTTATCACCATCTTTTGAGCTCTTTATCAGGCAGATTACTTATCTCCATTTCATTAAGGCCTTTTTCTGGGGTTTCATCTTGTTCTTTCCTTTGGAACATATTCCTCTGTTTCTTCATTTTCCTTGACTCTCTCTGTTGGTTTGTATACGTTAGATAAAACAACTACCTCTCCCAGTCTTGAAGGAGTGGCTTTGTGTAGGAGATGAATCTTATTGTTCAACTCTGCCCTAGCTCTTGGTTGTCTCTCAAACCTTTGTGATTGTCCAAGAAGCCTACTTTATTCTTAACCAGTAGTTGAGTGTGTTCCGACCTGCCAGGGGGAGGATTTCAGTCAGCACTTAGATTCAGGCTGATTGGAAGCCAGACCCCCAGGCAGCAGCTTTTATAGCATTCAAATACATCTCTTTCAGGAGAAGACTGGGAGATGGGCATTTCTGTCTGCTCCCTCTGCTTTTGAACCCTATGATGATAGCCAGTTAAGAACTATTTCTTTGTTTGATACCATCCTGATGAACCCATGAAGACAAGGCCCATTGGCCACAAGAGCCACACTATCAAAGGATGTGTTCTCTGGGTGGCGGACACAAAGGCTAGGGTGTCAGGTGTATACGTAAGCCCCTTTCTTGGAGACACCACGACCTGGAGTGGGCGGAGGGAAAGCATGATGGTGGCACCTGCTGGCCATAGTCTTTGGAGAGCATGTCAGTTGGCCTTTAGGTGTGTGTTCAGTTAGAAGTCTGCTCCTCAGGCCAAAGCTTTAAGATAAACAAACTGGGTGCTTTTCAGCTGGCTGCCTCTGCACTGGGCTGTGGTGGTGGGTAGCCAGGTGAGTCTGTGTGAGCCCTTTAGGAACTGTTTCTCAGCTCACTCATAGCCTCTGGATCTCATGTACGCAAGCCCTGGTGTCTTTCAAACTTGGATATTTCAGGGCTCACCTCTCAGGTGCAGGTCTTGAAAGTTAGGGTGCCTGACGTGGGGTTGAACCCCTTTGCTCATCAGGGATAAGCTCAGAGTTGTCAGTTCCCTCTTGATTGCAGGTTGTTGCATTAGGTTTATGATGAGATTGTCTCAGCTTCTCCTACCTCCTACGATGTGGGTTTTTTCTCTGTTGCCTCGTATGTAGAAGTCAGCTAGTTTTGGGGTTTCTTTCAGGGGAAGAAGTTCTGTACGTAGCTGTAGATTTGGTGTGTCCATGGCAGGAGGTGAGCTCAGGATCCTCTTAGGTCACCGTCTTGAACTGGGACTCTATCTCTTATTTTTTTGATGAGAATCATCCTAACAGGTGTGAGTGATATCTCATTATGGTTTTGTTTTCCTGATGATTAGTGATACGTAGCACCTTTTCATATATCTGTTGGCCATTTGTATATCTTTGGAGAAATACTTGTTGAGGTCCTTTACCTGAGAGGGGCTGGAGGCAGCTCACAGACCACTGTAGGGTCCACAGCCAGGACTGATGTCTGTCGACATCAATACATGGGTGGGCAAGGCTCCTCCTGGGTCCCTTGGTAGACCCCACAGTTCTCTCAAAGTCACTTTTGCTCATGGATAAATGCCGACTTTTTGTTGGTGGACAGGGGAGTGAGGGATATTTTTTATATGGCCATGATGCTAATGTCATTCCTCAACCTTCTTATTACAGTGTTAGTTGTAATATATACACACACACACACACGTAATTTGCTCACGTGGGAGTATATATATCAGATGAAGTCCCAGAATGACTAGATCAAAGGGTATATGCAGTTTTCATTTGATACAGTCAAATTTCTCTTTATCAAAGTTTACACTCTACCCCACAGTATATGAGAATGCCTATTTCCCCAAATCCTGACTCTGATTTTACCAAAGAGTAAAATCAAAATTTGATTTTGTGAAAAGGAAAAATTCATTGTGGATCTACTTTGCAATTATTAAGAGTAGGCCTAAGCTTTTCCTCCATTTAAGAGAGATTTACATTCCCCTGCGTGTGGACTATCCATATTCCCTGTGCATTTTTCTATTTGAGGTTTTGGTCATTTGCTTATTGGGTCACTGGAGCTCTGTCCTTTTGGATAGGGGTGACAAATAGTTAAAATATCTTTTTTTTTCTGTTAGAAACCAAGGTGGCTTAGGTAAGAAACAAAAAACTCAATTTTTCAAAAGAGACAGTCACTTCCAGCCCATCTGGTGAGGACTAGAAAGGGTTCCAGAATCTGCGTATTTGCACCTCAGTGCAGGCAAAGCCCTTTCGTGGAAATACGCTAAAGGCCCTCTGTGGATCCAGTTCCCCTTCCATCTGGGTGATCCTCAAGCTTTGGCTTTACTGGAAAATGATTTGGACCAAGATTACAACTTAATAGGCAAAATCGCTAAATGAAAGCAGAAAGTGAAGAGTGACCTGCCCCAACAGGGAATCAACAGTATACAAACTGATAAGCATGTAGGAAGATAAACCATGGAGTATCTTTTTTTTTTTATTTAATTTTTATTTTATATAGGAGTATAGTTGATTTACAATGTTTTGTTAGTTTCAGGTATCCAGCATAGTGGTTCAGTTATACGTATATCCATTCTTTTTCAGATTCTTTTCCCATATAGGTTATTAAAGAATACTGAGTAGGGCTTCCCTGGTGGCGCAGTGGTTGGGAGTCCGCCTGCCGATGCAGGGGACACGGGTTCGTGCCCCGGTCCGGGAGGATCCCACATGCCGCGGAGCGGCTGGGCCCGTGAGCCACAACTACTGAGCCTGCGCGTCTGGAGCCTGTGCTCCGCAACGGGAGAGGCCGCGATAGTGAGAGGCCCGTGCACCGCGATGAGGAGTGGCCCCCGCTCGCCCCAGCTGGAGAAAGCCCTCGCACAGAAACGAAGACCCAACGCAGCCATAAATAAATAAATAAATAAATAAATTTAAAAAAAAAAAAAAAAAAAAAAGAATACTGAGTAGAGTTCCCTATGCTATAGAGAAGGTCCTTGTTGATTATTTTATACATAGTAGTGTGTATATGTTAATCCCAAACTCCTAATTTATCCCTACCCCCCCCCAACCTTTCCCCTTTGGTAACCATAAGTTTGTTTTCAAAGTCCCTGAGTCTGTTTCTGTTTTGTAAATAAGTTCATTTGTATCATTTGTTTAGATTCCACTTATAGTGATATCATGTGATACTTGTTTTTCTCTGTCTGACTTACTTCACTTAGGATGATAATCTGTAGGTCCACCCATGTTGCTGCAAATGGGCATTATTTCATTGTTTCTATGGCTGAGTAATATTCTATTGTATACATGTACCACATCTTCTTTATCCGTTCCTCTGCCAATGGACATTGAGGTTCTTGGCTATTGTAAATAGTGCTGCCAGGAACATTGGGGTGCATGTATCTTTTCGAATTATGATCCTCTCCAGATAGATGCCCAGAAGTGGGGTTGCTGGATCATATGGTAGTTCTAGTTTTAGTTTTTTAAGGAACCTCCATACTGTTGTCCATAGTGGGTGTACCAATTTACATTCCCATGAACAGTGCAGGAGGGTTCCCCTTTCTCCACATCCTCTACAGCATTTACTGTTTGTAGACTTTTTTGATGATGGCCATTCTGAGTGGTGATACCTCACTGTAGTTTTGATTTGCATTTCTCTAATAATTAGTGATGTTGAGCAGCTCTTCATGTGCTTTTTGGCCATGTGTATGTCTTCTTTGGAGAAATGTCTATTTAGATCTTCTGCCCATTTTTGATTGGGCTGTTTGGTTTTTTTGATATTGAGCTGCATGAGCTGTTTGTATATTTTGGAGATTAATCCCTTGTTGGTCACTTAGTTTGCAAATATATTCTCCCATTCTGTGGGTTGTCTTTTAGTTTTGTTTATGGTTTCCTTTGCTGTGCAAAAGGTTTTAAGTTTAATTAGGTCCCATTTTTTTACTTTTGTTTTTATTTTCATTACTCTAGGAGGTGGATTCAAAAAGATACTGCTGCAATTTATGTCAAAGAGTGTTCTGCCTATGTTTTCCTCCAGTATCCAGTAAGTATCCAGTCTTACATTTAAGTCTTTAATCCATTTTGAGTTTATTTTTGTATGTGGTGTTAGAGAATGTTCTAATTTCATTCTTTTACATGTAGTTGTCCAGTTTTCCCAGCACCACTTATTGAAGAGACTTTTCTCCAGAACACTCCCAAACTCATTCTGTGAGGCCACCATCATCACCCTGATACCAAAACTAGACAAAGATACCACAAAAAAATATAGACCAATATCACTGATGAACATAGATGCAAAAATCTCTAGCACAATAATAGCAAACCAAATCCAACAATACATTAAAAGGATCATATACCATGATCAAGTGGGATTTATCCCAGGGATGCAAGGATTTTTCAATATCTGCAAATCAATCAGTGTGATACACCACATTAACAAATTGAAGAATAAAAATATGATCATCTCAATAGATGGAGAAAAAGCTTTTGATAAAATTCAACACTAATTTATGATAAAAACTATCCAGAAAGTGGGCTTAGAGGGAACTTACCTCAACATAATAAAGGCCATATATGATAAACCCACAGTGAACATCATTCTCAATGGTGAAAAATTGAAAGCATTTCTTTTAAGATCAGGAACAAGACAAGGATGTCCACTCTCACCACTATTATTCAACATAGTCTTGGAAGTCCTAATCTAGGCAATCAGAGAAGAAAAATTAATAAAAGGAATCCAAATTGGAAAAGAAGTAAAATTGTCACTGTTTGCAGATGACATGATACTATACACAGAAAATCCTAAAGATGCTACCAGAAAACTACTAGAGCTCATCAATAATTCAGTAAAGTTGCAGGATACAAAATTAATACACATAAATCTCTTGCATTCCTATACACTAACAAACAACAGAAGATCAGAAAGAGAAATTAAGGAAACAATCCCATTTCCCATCCCATCAGAAAGAATAAAATACCTAGGAATAAACCTACCTAAGGAGGCAAAAGACCTACACTCAGAAAACTAAAAGATACTGATGAAAGAAATAAAAGATGACACAAATAGGGACTTCCCTGGTGGGGCAGTGGTTAAGAATCTGCCTGGGGGACACAGGTTCAAGCCCTGGTTTGGGAAGATCCCACATGCCGCAGAGCAACTAAGCCCATGCGCCACAACTACTGAGCCTGCATACCACAACTACCAAAGCCCGCATGCCTAGAGCCCATGCTCCGCAGCAGGAGAGGCCACCACAATGAGAAGCCTGTGCACTGCAAGGAAGAGTAGCCCCCGCTCACCACAACTAGAGAAAGCCTGCGTGCAGCAACAAAGACTCAACGGAGCCAAAATTAAAAATAAATAAATAAATAGGTTTTTTTTTTTTTTTTTTAAATAAATTTAAGGGGTAAGCTCCTTGGCATCGGTATTGGCAAAGTTTTTTTAGATTTGATCCCAAAAACAAAAGCAACAAAAGCTAATATAAACAAGTGAGACTACATCAAGCTAAAAATATTTTGCACAACAAAGGAAGCCATCAATGAAATGAAAAGGCACCCAGTGGAATGGAAGAAAATATCTGGAAATCATACATCTGATAATGGGTTAATATCCAAAAAATATAAAGAACTCATACAACTCAATACAATAAAAAAATCAGATTAACATACATACAGAGGATCTAAATAGACGTTTTTCCAAAGAAGACATACAAATGGCTGACAGATACATAAAAAGGTACTCAACATCACTAATCATCAGAAATGCAAATCAAAACCACAAGATATCACCTCACACCTGTTAGAATGACTATTATCAAAAAGATAAAAATTACAAATGTTGGCAAGGATGTGGAGAAAAGGGAACCCTTGTGTACTGTTGGCAGGAGTGTAAATGGGTGCAGCCACTATAGAAAACAGAGAGGTTCCTCAAAAAATTAAACATAAAACTACCACATAATCCAGCAATCCCACTTCTGGATATTTATCTGAAAGTAACAAAATCACTATTTTGAAAAGATACCTGCATGCCCATGTTCATTGCAGCATTGTTTACAACAGCCAAGATATGGGGACAACCAGAGTCCATCAATGGACGGATGGATAAAGAAACTGTATATATATATGCATATGCATGTATATATACGTGTGTGTACACACACACACACACACACAATGGAATATTATTCAGCCATTTAAAAAAAGAAGGAAATCTCACCATCTTGCCATGTGGGTCAACACAGATGGACCTTGAGGGCATTATGCTAAGTGAAATAAATCAGAGAAAGATAAATACCATATGTTATCATTTATATGTTGAATCTAAATTTTAATAGATAGATACAGAGAATAAATTGGTGGCTGCCAAAGGTAGGTGGTGGTTGTAATGGATGAAAGTGGTAAAAGGCACAAAATTCCAGTTGTAAGATAAACAAGTCCTGGGGATGTAATGTACAACATGTGACTCTAGTTAACAATACTATATTGTATATTTGAAAGTCGCCAAGAGAGTAGTTCTTAAAAGTTCTCATCACAAGAAAAAAACTGTGACTATGTCTGGTGATGGATGTTGACTAAACTTATTGTTGTAATCCTTTCATAAAATATATATATATATATATATATGAAATCATTATGTTGTACACCTAAAACGAATATGTTATATGTCAATTATATCTCCAAAAAATCAGTTGTCTTTCTATACACTAAAAACAAACTATCAGAAATAGAAATTAAGAAAACAATCCCATTTATATTTGCATCAAAAAGAATAAAATGCCTAGGAATATCTTTAACCAAGGAGGCAAAAGATCTGTACACTGAAAACTATAAGACATTGATGAAAGGAAGTGAAGACACAAATAAATGGAAATATATTCTGTGCTTTGGGACTGGAAGAATTTATACTGCTCAAATGTCCACACTTCCCAAAGTGACCTATAGATTCAATGCTATTTCTCTCAAAATTCCAGTGGTGTTTTTCACAGAAATAGAACAAACAATCCTAAAATGTGTATGAAACCACAAAAGACCTGAATAGCCAAGGCAATCTTGTGCAAGAACACAAAGCTGGAGGCATCACATTGTGTGATTTCAAAGTATATTACAAAGCTATAGTAATCAAAGCAGTATGGTATTAGCATAAGAACAGATATTTAGACCAATTGAACAGAATTGAGAGTCCAGAAGTAAATTCATGCATTTACAGTCGATTGATCTTTGACAAAGGTGCCAAGAATACATAATGGGAAAAAGATAGTCTCATCAATAAATGGTGTTGGCAAAAACTGGATAACCAAATACAGAAGAATGAAATTGGACCCTTATTTCACACCTGATACAAAATTTAATTCAAAATGGACTAAACACTTGAATGTAACACCTGAAACCGTAAAACTCTTAGAAGAAATCATAGGGGAAATTTTTCTTGACATTGTCTGTGCAGTACTTTTCATGGTGTGATTAAAAGCAAGACAACCAAAGCAAAAATAGACAAATGGGATTGCACGAAACTAAAAAGCTTCTGCACAGTAAGGAAAACAATCCATAGAGTGAAAAGACAACCTACTGAATGGGAGAAAATATTGGCAAACCACATTTCTGATAAGGGGTTAATATCCAAATTTTATATGTAACTCACACTATTCAATAGTAAAAAAAAAAGATTAAAAAATGTGCAGAGGATCTGAATAGATATTTTTCTAAAGAAGACATACAGATGGCCAACAGTTATATGAAAAGAGCTGAACATCAATAATCATCAGAGAAATGCAAATCAAAACCACAATGAGATGTCACCTCACACCTGTTAGAATAGCTATCATCAAAAAGACAAGAGAGAACAAGTGTTAGCACAGAGGAGGAGAGAAGGTAATCTTTGAGCATTGTTGGTGGGAATGCAAATTGGTGCAAAAATTTAAAATAGAGCTACCATATGATCCAGCAATCCCACTTCTGGATGTATATACAAAGGAAATGAAAACAGGATCTTGAAAAGATATCTGCACTCCCATGTTCATTGCAACATTATTCACAATAGCCAAAATATGCAGACAGTCTATGTCCATGGATGAATGGATTAAGAAGATGTGGTATGTACACACACACACACACACACACACGAATAATATTCAGCCATGAGAAAGAAGGAAATCTGCCATCTGCCATCTGCAACAACATAGATGGACCTTGAGGGCATTATGCTAATTGTGATAAATCAGAGAAAGACAGCTACTGTATAATATTACCTATACGTTAAGTCCAAAAATTCAAATTCATAGAAACAGTCTAGGATGGTTGTTACCAGGGGCTGGGAGGGTGGGGGGACTGAATGGAGAAATGTTGGTCAAACAGACAAACTTCCAGTTATACGATGAATAAGTTGGGGATCTGAAATGTACAGCATGGTGATTACAGATAATACTGTATTATATATGTGAAAGTTGCTAAGAGAGTATATTTTAAATGTTTTCACCACAAAAATGTAATAGTATATATGTGAAGTGATGGAGGTGTTTGCTAACACCATGGTGGTAATCATTTTGCAATATGTAAGTGTAATCATTTTGCAATATGCAATATGTAAGTTCAACACATTGTACACCTTAAACTTACACAATGTTGTATGTCAATATATCTCAATAAAGCTGTGAAAAAAGAAAACGAAAATGAAAAAGTCTTTAGCGTCACTGTCCTTAAAAGTGAAGGCATCTTCAGAAGGTGAGAGATGAATGTGGGAGATGCCATTGAACTAGTCCTGTGATTTCAGTGTAGAATGGGGTCCTAGGGTGCAAAGGCCATGTCACAGTGCTCATCTTCAAGAGAAAAAAATGTGTGTTTAACCAAAAGAAAGCATGACCAAAGAGGCCATCCAAATGATTGATCATGGAGTTCCCAGGACTGAAAAGTTGATGGACCTCCTACTAAATACGTACATATAAATATTTGGGCTGGCCAAAAAATTCATTCGGGGTTTTTCCATAAGATCATATGGGAAGAGAAAGGAACCAAGATGGCGGAGTAGAAGGACGTGCTCTCACTCCCTCTTGCAAGAACACCAGAATCACAACTAGCTGCTGGACAATCATTGACAGGAAGACACTGGAACTCACCAAAAAAGATACTCTACATACAAAGACAAAGGAGAAGCCAGAATGAGACGGCAGGAGGGGTGCAATCACAGTAAAATCAAATCCCATAACTGCTGGGTGGGTGACTCACAAACTGGACAACACTTATACCACAGAAGTCCACCCACTGGAGTGAAGGATCTGAGCCCCACGTCAGGCTTCCCAACCTGGGGGTCTGGCAACGGGAGGAGGAATTCCTAGAGAATCAGACTTTGAAGCCTAGTGGGAATTGATTGCAGGACTTCGACAGGACTGGGGGAAATAGAGACTGCACTCTTGGAGGGCACACACAAAGTAGTGTGTGCATTGGGACACGGGAAGGAGCAGTGGCCCCAGGGGAGACTGAAACAGACCTACCTGCTAGTGTTGGAGGGTCTCCCGGAGAGGTGGGGGTGAGGGATGCTAAGAGGGAAGTTTATAGCTATACAAGCCTACCTCAAGAAACATGAAAAATCTCAAGTAAACAATCTAACCTTACACCTAAAGGAACTAGAGAAAGAAGAAAAAACAAAACCCAAAGTTAGCAGAAGGAAAGAAATCATAAAGATCAGAGCAGAAATAAATGAAATAGAAACAAAGAAAACAATAGCAAAGATCAATAAAACTAAAAGCTGGTTCTTTGAGAAGATAAACAAAATTGATAAACCATTAGCCAGACTCATCAAGAAAAAGAGGGAGAGGTCTCAAATCAATAAAATTAGAAATGAAAAAGGAGAAGTTACAACAGACACTGCAGAAATACAAAGTATCCTAAGAGACTACTACAAGCAACTCTATGCCAATAAAATGGACAACCTGGAAGAAATGGACAAATTCTTAGAAAGGTATAACCTTCCAAGACTGAACCAGGAAGAAGCAGAAAATATGAACAGACCAAACACAAGTAATGAAATTGAAACTGATTAATAATCTTCCAACAAACAAAAGTCCAGGACCAGATGGCTTCACAGGTGAATTCTATCAAACATTTAGAGAAGAGCTAACACCCATCCTTCTCAAACTCTTCCAAAATATTGCAGAGGAAGGAACACTCCCAAACTCATTCTACAAGGCCACCATCACCCTGATACCAAAACCAGACAAAGATACC
Source organism: Balaenoptera acutorostrata (assembly GCF_949987535.1). Classification (NCBI taxonomy): domain Eukaryota; kingdom Metazoa; phylum Chordata; class Mammalia; order Artiodactyla; family Balaenopteridae; genus Balaenoptera; species Balaenoptera acutorostrata. The sequence continues at coordinate 9,104,985 of NC_080066.1, read as the reverse complement.
ACAAGAAAAGAAAATTACAGACCAATATCACTGATGAATATAGATGCAAAAATCCTCAACAAAATACTAGCAAACAGAATCCAACAACACATTAAAGGGATCATACACCATGATCAAGTGGGATTTATCCCAGGGATGCAAGGATTCTTCAATATACACAAATCAATCAATGTGATACACCATATTAACAAATTGAAGAATAAAAACCATATGATCATCTCATTAGATGCAGAAAAAGCTTTTGACAAAATTCAACACCTACTTATGATAAAAACTCTCCAGAAAGTGGGCATAGAGGGAACTTACCTCAACATAATAAAGGCCATATATGACAAACCCACAGCAAACATCATTCTCAGTGGTGAAAAACTGAAAGCATTTCCTCTAAGATCAGGAACGAGACAAGGATATCCACTCTCACCACTATTATTCAACATAGTTTTGGAAGTCCTAGCCATGGCAATCAGAGAAGAAAAAGAAATAAAAGGAATACAAATTGGAAAAGAAGAAAAACTGTCACTGTTTTCAGATGACATGATACTATACATAGAGAATCCTAAAAATGCCACCAGAAACCTACTAGAGCTAATCAATGAATTTGGTAAAGTTGCAGGATACAAAATTAATGCACAGAAATCTATTGCATTCCTATACACTAATGATGAAAAATCTGAAAGAGAAATTATGGAAACACTCCCATTTACCATTGCAACCAAAAGAATAAAATACCTAGGAATAAACCTACCTAGGGAAACAAAAGACCTGTATGCAGAAAACTATAAGACACTGATGAAAGAAATTAAAGATGATACAAATAGATGGAGAGATATACCATGTTCTTGGATTCGAAGAATCAACATTGTGAAAATGACTATACTACCCAAAGCAATCTACAGATTCAATGCAATCCCTATCAAATTACCAATGGCATTTTTTACAGAACTAGAACAAATCATCTTAAAATTTGTATGGAGACACAAAAGACCCCAAATAGCCAAAGCAGTCTTGAGGGAAAAAAACGGAGCTGGAGGAATCAGACTCCCTGACTTCAGACTATACTACAAAGCTATAGTAATCAAGACAATATGGTACTGGCACAAGAACAGAAACATAGATCAATGGAACAAGATAGAAAGCCCAGAGATAAACCCAGGCACCTATGGTCAACTAATCTATGACAAAGGAGGCAAAGATATACAATGGAGAAAAGACAGTCTCTTCAGTAAGTGGTGCTGGGAAAACTGGACAGCTACATGTAAAAGAATGAAATTAGAACACTCCCTAACACCATACACAAAAATAAACTCAAAATGGATGAGAGACCTAAATGTAAGACCAGACGCTATAAAACTCTTAGAGGAAAACATAGGAAGAACACTCTTTGACATAAATCACAGCAAGATCTTTTTTGATCCACCTCCTAGAGTAATGGAAATAAAACCAAAAATAAACAAATGGGACCTAATGAAACTTCAAAGCTTTTGCACAGCAAAGGAAACCATAAACAAGACGAAAAGACAACCCTCAGAATGGGAGAAAATATTTGCAAACGAATCAACGGACAAAGGATTAATCTCCAAAATATATAAACAGCTCATGCAGCTCACTATTAAAGAAACAAACAACCCAATCCAAAAATGGGCAGAAGACCTAAATAGACATTTCACCAAAGAAGACATACAGATGGGCAAGAAGCACATCAAAAGCTGCTCAACATCACTAATTATTAGAGAAATGCAAATCAAAACTACAATGAGGTATCACCTCACACCAGTTAGAATGGGCATCATCAGAAAATCTACAGACAACAAATGCTGGAGAGGGTGTGGAGAAAAGGGAACCCTCTTGCACTGTTGGTGGGAATGTAAATTGATACAGCCACTATGGACAACAGTATGGAGGTTCCTTAAAAAACTAAAAATAGAATTACCATATGACCCAGCAATCCCACTATTGGGCATATACCCAGAGAAAACTGTAATTCAAAAAGACACATGCACCCCATTGTTCACTGCAGCACTATTTACAATAGCCAGGTCATGGAAGCAACCTAAATGCCCATTGACAGACAAATGGATAAAGAAGTTGTGGTACATATATACAATGGAATATTACTCAGCCATAAAAAGGAACGAAACTGAGTCATTTTTTGAGGCGTGGATGGATCTAGAGACTGTCATACAGAGTGAAGTAAGTCAGAAAGAGAAAAACAAATATCGTGTATTAACGCATGTATGTGGAACCTAGAAAAATGGTACAGATGAACTGGTTTGCAGGGCAGAAGTTGAGACACAGATGTAGAGAACAAACGTATGGACACCAAGGGGGGAAAATGCAGGGGGGTGGGGATGGTGGTGTGCTGAATTGGGCGATTGGGATTGACATGTATACACTGATGTGTATAAAATGGATGACTAATAAGAATAAGTATATACCTACAGTATAAAAAAACAAAAAAACAACTGATACTGAACTTTCTTTGGGTTATTTGTATGGAAATATGTTAATATAAATGTTTCAGACATTACATGAAATTTCTAAAAATCTTATATGTTCTGGTATAATGTTATAAGTCATAATTCTAGTTATTACTTTAAAATCTCAGAAATAACTAAATTTCCTTGTCAATTGCATTATTATGAACTTTCATCAAATCTTTAACCGTGGTCATTTTTATGTCTTTTGTCATTTACAGACAGTTCTGGGTGTACTCTGATGCTTTCACAAAAATGTTCCTATGAAAGGGTTTCATCTTCAAGGAATTCATGGAAAAGACTCTGACAAGTACAGGTTTCTGGTAACTGACCATACTGCTGAACTGAATGAAGAAGCATTTTCAGAACTGTAATGAAAAACTGATGAACTCATAAAAGTGCTAACAAAAGATCAAGATGAAAAAAAAATTAATTACATGGGACTGAGTGAACTGATGAGGATGAGTATAATTTTTGTGACTTTCTGTTTGAATTAAAAAAAAAATCCCACAAGGACTCAGAGGCAAAGAATATACAAATCAATTTTCACTGCAAAGTAAAGGAGCTGTTACAGTGGAGGATTACTGGACTGAATGTCAATATTATGACATAGTATGAGTGTGTTTCATGTTTGGTAATTGCAATCATTGTTGCTTTTGTTGTGGTCATCCATGTACAATGCTTGGTGTCAGTCTATTTATCTCTTGTAAAAATAAAATACAGTGTGTGTGTGTGAAAAAAAAAAAAGTTGGGGGGGGATTAAATAAAAAATCGTATGGGAAAAACCCGAACGAGCTTTTTGGCCACCCCAATATATACATGAAACAGAGGCCTGCCTTGAGTCTCTACTTATACGTTAGTCATGGCCCTTCAACTGATTCCAAGACCTGAGAGAGCTCATAGAGCCCTTGATTAAAGAGGAGATCAGAAACCCTGAAGAAAACCCTGTGGTAACATTACAGGATGTGATAAATCTTCCTAGTGTCTACAGGTGCTCACTAGTGTAAATGTGCACCAGAGAAAGGGAAATCCTAAAACCTGAATAGGATTCGATGATGGCACTGAGCTATCCCTGAGCTAACAGTCAGAGGAGATGCTTATTGGGGGAGGGGGGTGTCTCATAGTAAATGGTATTCTGGCCCAAGTCTCTGTCACAGTAAGTCTCATGGGTCTGTGAACCCATTCTGTGTCTACTTTCCCCAGCTCCCAAGTATATAGTTGGAATAGACATTCTTGGCACCTGTCGGATGCCCACATTTGATCCCTGAACCATGCAGTTAAGGCTAGTATGGCAAGGAAGGTCAAGAGGAAACCCTGAAGCTTCTCCTCTTAAGTAATGTGAAAATATATAAAATAGTAAACAAAACTCCATTAGAACACTATCTTACCAAATAGGGAATATCTATAAGCAAAACAAAACACCTTCCCTATGATGATAATGTGCAGCAAGAATTGAGAAGTCACTGCTCTGAAGGTAAAATAGGTATCTTCAGAATAAACACTTTAGGAGTAATTATCTTGGGGAGCCCCCTGGGTAAGAAGATAAACATTGAGGTACCTGGAGCACCTCTGAACATCGGTAAACTGATACAAATACAAATAGTTTAGACTGATATGTTAGCCACCTACTGCTATGTAACAAAGTACCACACACTTAGTAATAACTGTAATTACTAATGACTTAGTAAAACTGTGAGATAGCACATGCACATTGTTTTATTGCCTCAAAGCAAGATGCATTTATTATCTCACATTTTCCATGGAGTCTGGGCATGGCTCAGCTGGGTTCTCTGCTTCAGGGACTGTCACGAGGCTGCAATTGAGGAGCTGGCCAGGACTGGGGTCTTATCTGAAGGCTTAACTTTATTTCCAGGCTCACATGGTTGTTGGTAAGATTGGTTCCTTGTAGGCTGTTGAACTGAGGCCCTTGGTTCCTAGTTGGCTGTTGGCTGCCCTCAATTCCTTGCCATGTGGGCTGCTCCAGCATGACTGTTTACTTCAAAGCATACAAGCCAAGAGGGCAGCAGAGAAAGTCCACAAGTAAGACGTAAGTTACAGTCTTGTGTAACCTAATCAAGAAAGTCATATCCCATCACCTTTACAATATTCCATTGGTTAGAATGAAGTCACAAGGTCCTACACACACCCAAAGGGAGGACAACACAAAGAACATAAATACCAGGAGTTGGGGATCTGTGGGAGCTGTCTTAGAATTTTCCTGCCTCAACTTGGGTTCAATAATTCAATTTAATGGTATAAAATCATGTCCTGTGGTGAGAAGGGTACATCCCTACGGACACATTTTTCTCCCAGCTTTATTGAGGAATAATTTTAAAATTTTATATATTTAGGGTGTACATGATGTTTTCATATATGTATAGATACATCATGAAATGTTTACCACAATCAAGCTAGTTAAGATATTCATCACCTCATATAGTTACCTTTTTTGTTAAGAACAATTAAGAACTACTCTCAGCAAATTTCACGTATACAATACAGTATATTTACCTGTAGTCACTGGGCTGTACATTAGACATCCAGAACTTATACATCCTGCATATTTTAAACTTTGTACTCTTTGACCAACATTTTCCCACTTCCCCTACTCTCCAGCCCCTGGTAAACACCATTCTACTCTCTGTTTCTAAGGGTTTGACTCTTTCAGATTATTATATATAGGCAACATCATGCAGTATTTGACTTTCTGTGTCTGGCTTATTTCATTGAGCATAATGTCACCAGTATATATCCAGAACTATCCACTTCTCTCCTTCTTCAAGACCACCACCATGGTCCAAGCCCCCAGTGCCTGTACTGCTGCAACAGCCTGCTACAAGTTTCCTTGCTTCTGTAATTGTTTCCTCTACAACTAATTTTCTACAGCATAGACAGAGTGATTATTGTAATGTTAAATCAGGTCTTCTTAATCCCCTTTGTAAACCTTTCAAGGGCTTCTATGGCCTTCATAATCCCTGAAAAGCCATTGATCCATACCTTCCTCAGATCTATCTCAGACCATTCACCTTGCTCCTGACTCTTAGCTTTGCTCACTACTCTCTGGTCATACTGAGCTTTTGTTCTTTACTATTCAGGCTCATTCCAGCCTTTTAGTAGGTGCTCAGCCAATGGTTTTAACATTTTCAACAATACATTAAAATGATCCTACACCATGACCAAGGGGGATTTATTCCAGAGATGCAAGGATGGTTCAATATCTGCAAATCAATGTGATATACCACATTAACAAATTGAAAAATAAATCATATGATCATCTCAATAGATGCAGAAAAAACTACTGACAAAATTCAACATCCATTTATGTTAAAAATCCTCGACAAAATGGGTATAGAGGGAACAAACCTCAACATAATAATGACCATGTATGTCAAACCTATAGCCAACATCATACTCAATGGTGAAAAGCTGAAAGCATTTCCTCTGAGATCAGGAACAAGGATGCCCACTCTCGCCATGTTTATTCAACACAGTATTGGAAGTCCTAGCCACAGCAATCAGACAAGAAATAAAAGGAATCCAAGTTGGAGAGGAAGAAGTAAAACTGTCAGGTTACAGATGACGTGATACCATATATAGAAAATCCTAAAGATGCCACTAAAAAACTATTAGAACTACTAAATGAATTCAGTAAAGTTGCAGGATACAAAATTAATATACAGAAATCTGTTGTGTTGCTATACACTAGCAATGAACTAACAAAGAGAGAAATTAATAAAGCAATCCCAATTACAATTTTATCAAAGAGAATAAAACACCTAAGAATAAATTTAACCAAGGAGGTGAAAGACCTGTGCACTGAAATATATAAGACACTGATGAAAGAACTTAAAGAAGACACAAACAGGGCTTCCCTGGTGGCGCAGTGGTTGAGGGTCTGCCTGCTAATGCAGGGGACACGGGTTCGAGCCCTGGTCTGGGAAGATCCCACATGCCGCGGAGCAGCTGGGCCCGTGAGCCACAATTGCTGAGCCTGCGCGTCTGGAGCCTGTGCCCCGCAACGGGAGGGGCCGCGATGGAGAAAGGCCCGCGCACCGCGATGAAGAGCGGTCCCCGCACCGCGATGAAGAGTGGCCCCCGCTTGCCGCAACTGGAGAAAGCCCTCGCACGAACCGAAGACCCAATACAGACAAAAATAAATTAATTAATTAATTAAAAAAAAAAAAAAAAAAGAAGACACAAACAAATAGAAAAATAGTCTGTGCTCTTGGATTGGAAGAATTAATATTGTTAAAATGTCCAACTATCCAAAGCAATCTATAGATTCAGTGCGATCCTTACAATGGCATTTTTCACAGAAATAGAACAATCCTAACATTTGTATGGAACCATAAACACCCCAAATAGCCAAAGCAATCTTGAAAAAGAATAAAGCTGGAGGCATCATGCTTCCTGATTTCAAAATACATTATAAAACTAAGTAATCAAAACAGTATGGTATTGACATAAAAACAGACACATAGATCAGTGGAACAGAGTAGAAATTCCAGAAACACACACATATTTGGTCAATTAATTTATGCCAAAGGAGCTAAGTATATACAGTGGGGAAAGGATGGTCTCTTCAAAATATGGTGTTGGGAAAACTGAACACATACAAAAGAATGAAACTGAATCACTATCTTCTACCATACACAAAAATCAACTCAAAATGGATTAAAGATTTGAATGTAATACCTGAAAGCATAATACTCCTAGAAGAAATCATAGGGAGTAAGCTCTTTGACGTTGGTCTTGGCAATAATTTTTGGACTTGGCACCAAAAGCAAAGGCCACAAAAGCAAAAAGTAAAGAGTGAGACGACCTCAAACTAAAAAGCTTCTTTGTAACAAAGAAAACCATCAACAAAATGAAAGGCAACCTACTGAATGGGAGGGAATATTTTCAAATCATATATCTGATAAGGGGGTTAATATCCAAAAAATATAAAGAACACAACTCATTAGGGCAAAAAACGATCCACTTAAAAATGGAACTGAGGCAGGGTGCACATCTATGATGGCGAAGAGAAGATAAAATTTGATGCTGGGACCCTCCTTTTAGTACGCACCATCTAATTTGGAGAGATCAGAAAAATCATGAATGCTACATGGCCATTCCTCTTTCCCAAATCGTATTCATTGAAGAACAGGCAGCTGGAATTGGGAAAAGTGCCAAAATAGTGGTTCATCTTCACCCAGCTCCTTCTAACAAAGAACCTGGCCCATTCCATAGTAGTAAGAACTCCTACATCAAGCTTTCCTTCAAAGAACACAGCCAGATTGAGTTTTACAGGCGTTTATCAGAGGAAATAACACAGAGAAGATGGGAGAATATGCCAGTTTCCCTCCCAGTCGTTACGAGCAAATAGAGGACCCCAGCCAGGAAGAATAAGGGCTGTAGGAATTGTAGGTATTGAAAGGAAACTGGAAGAAAAAAGAAAAGAAACTGACAAAAGCATTTCTGAGGCCTTCGAAGACCTCAGCAAGCTAATGGTCAAGGCTAAGGAAATTGGTGGTGTTATCAAAATCCATTGCTAATAAGATTAAAGACAAGCAAGGTGACATCACAGAAGATGAGACCATCAGGTGTAAATCCTATTTGCTGAGCATGGGAATAGCTAACCCAGTTACCAGGGAAATCTATGGCTCAGGAACACAGTACCACATGCAGCTGGCCAAACAGCTGGCTGGAATATTGCAGGCGCCTTTGGAGGAACGAGGGGGAATAATGTCACTCATGGAGGTGTACTGTTTAGTAAACCGAACTCGAGGAATGGAATTGCTCTCCCCAGAAGATTTAGTGAATGCATGCAAGATGCTGGAAGCACTGAAATTACTTCCTAGGCTCTGTGTGTTTGACAGCGGCATCATGGTAATTGAACTTCAGTCCCACAAGGAGGAGTAAATGGTGGCCTCAGCCTTGGAGACGGTTTCAGAAAAGGGATCTCTAACACCAGAAGAGTTTGCTAAGCCTGTGGGAATGTCTGTCCTCCTGGCTAAAGAAAGGTTGCTTCTTGCCTAGATGATTCAGTGGAAGGCTTGCAATTTTACCCAAATTTATTTATGACACAGAGCTAAGAGTTTTGTATTTGAAATAACTTGTTACCAGTATACTTGCCTCATGCAGAAGTTGTATGACATTGAGCTAAGGGTAAACCCTGATAAACTGAGAATTTACTGGAACTTCACAGTATAATATAAAACGCTTTTAATTTCTACGTAAATATTATGATCCAGGAAGCTTCTTTAGGATAAATATAGGAATATATAGAAAGATGAATGCCAATATGAATTTGAAATCATGCTACAGTTGTATAGAAACCCTCAGAGTTTAACTTGAAATATGGTGGATTTTAACTTGATCTTCAAACCTGACCATTTTTTAAAGAAGAGGATTTAGTTCATGGGGGAAAAAAGAGAGAAGTTACATGTTTGGACAGGTTAGATCATTATTTCGGTGAGATGAAAATTCACCTGAATTATAAATGAGGTTTTTCTCTGTATTTAGTGTGCACATTTTGGGGGATTTTCATGCAACAACTTATACCTACAGTGTAGTTTAAGAACCTGACAACACTGGAGCAAAATATCCAACTGCAGGATATCATCTGAGGCTCTCCTTAAGGGCTTTTAGAAGCAGCCATAGGCATGTCTTCAGCAGACCAAATACAGCACCTTAAAAAGAGAGAGAGGGCTTCTCTGGTGGCACAGTGGTTGAGAATCGGCCTGCCAATGCAGGGGACACGGGTTCAAGCCCTGGTCTGGGAAGATCCCACATGCCGTGGAGAAACTAAGCCCATGTGCCACAACTACTGAGCCTGTGTGCCACAACTACTGAAGCCTGCATGTCACAACTACTGAAGCCTGCACGCCTAGAGCAGTTGTGCTCCCCAACAAGAGAAGCCACCACAATGAAGCCCGCGCACCGCAAGGAAGAGTAGCCGCAACTAGAGAAAGCCTGTGCACAGCAATGAAGCCCCAACGCAGCCATTAATTAATTAATTATTTATTTATTTAAAAAAGAGAATTTTATCTGACTTACATATATATAATCTGACTGGTTTCTTTTTTTTTTTTTTAAGTGATGATTTCATGGCTGGCATTTAAAGAATGCAACTATGTCATTTTGTTTTAAAAATGCTATGGATTTTGAAAGTGAATTAAAGAGCTGTATAGACATGCCCAGAGATATGGTTACAGATTTGGGAAGTAGACGCTTCAGGATTTCCCTAGGATTGTTTTGTGGGTAGAGGGACCGGGAGAACCTTTAACACGCTTTACAGGAAGCTTGGTGCTCTTGTACCTCAAAGCCAAGGATGGAAAATAGAGAGTGGGAACATAATATGTCTCCTTTTCCTTCCCTAAAGAAGGAGTTTCAGTGCTGAACTTTTTAAATCTTTCTATCATATTCTAGCAATATTTTTTTCCTTTACCCCACACATTATAAGTTGTGTGGAGAAACTATCTCGCTAACAAGTATTACTGAGATAACAGAAACAGGCTAATATATTGAATCTAGATTGCTTGAGCTTTCCAGCGGACTGCCTGACTTTGTTACTGCCACACAGCCTATGGTCCGTTGGCATTACCTCAAACTCAGGGACCCCACAGAGACAGAAGGAGAACCCCTTTCTAAGACTGAGTTGGCAGTGGAAGGTACTGATGGGTTTTGGCCAAGCCTCAAGAAGGGATAGTATCTGTACTGAGAGAACCTTTGAGACCGGGAGGCAGGGGTACCCAGGCTCAGACCCTGGGATCCATGAGACGTCCTGGCTAAGAGGTGGAGGGACACTGCCAATGCCCTTTGGGGAAGGTCCAGGGGTCCTCAGCTGCAGACCCAGGGAATCCCTCCAAGTGCAGCCAGTCAGTCCCCGACCCCTGCCTGCTCCCTGTCGCTGCTCCGCACCCTCCTGTGTCACGGGAATGTTGTGGCCGAGGCATCCTGCCTTAACCTTCGTTTTCCAAACCTGTCACTGATTCCACGTTGTGAGGACAGATCCTTTAATTCCCCCATTGCTCAGCCTCAGGTTTGTTCGGGGGGAAATTCGGTGTCTGGCTGCCCAAGTCTTTCGGGCCATTGTGTACGGTTGCTTGTATGTCACTCCTCTCTCTGGGATGCACTTACTCTCCCACTGCCCTGGCAAACTTGTATGTGTACAGGCACACACGCACACACACATACACACACACACACACACACACACACACACACACACCTCATCTAGCTAAGGTTTTTTAAAACTACACAGATAAATAATGTGTTTCACTAGTTGGAGTGAGCTGCAACTAAGATTGTTTGAGCTACTGGGTCTGGCTCCAATGGTCTGGATTCATTATGGCAAACTCCTATAATTCAGAATATTTATTTACACTAGTGTGACAACACATTAACAAAAATGGAGCAGTCTGAATTGTAAAAGTGAACTAAAGAGGAAGAAAAGTGATATGGATATATTTTGCAAATGTCACATTAGTTAAAAAACAGGTATGATTGATTTTATTGTTTTAAAGTGGGCATTCTTCAGTTTCCAGACCTCAGTGTGTATATTTTTATCCTTTTTTTTCTTTGTTTTTACCAAATAAGGTGTCATTCTGGTCCTTTTTGGTAGAGGTTATGTTTAAATACAACCAATCAGGCCCTAAGTGCAAAAAAGTTCTGTCTTGGTGCTTAACAGTGTTATAGTATTATTTTTGCTTTTCTAACTTTGCTCTTAGGAGCATAAATCTGTTTGTAGCTTTATGGTAATGGAATATTTCTAGTCACATACTGTCAAAAATTTTTTTACATCGTACAAGAATGTTTTCAGTGTTAAATGATTGGTATTAAGGTATATCAATCATTTTGCCAATACTGCAAAATTTAAAAATGATTTTTTCTTAACTAGGTGTTCTTTTTAAATACTCTTTGAAAAATTGATTAAAATGGTAACCCTTTAGTCAGAATAAGCCCATGTGTTAAGATTTTTTTAGATTTTATAATCCGGAGTTGATTATAAATATTTATGACCTCAAGCTCTTACTATTTTAGTTGTTTTAAAACAATGGGAAATGGCTCACAAACTTTTTTTAAATTCTTGATGTGTTGATTGACTGTGTATGTTTATGTGAATGTACTATATCTTGTTCCCTGTTACCAGACTAAACTAACCAGCCATGGATTTATCATGCTGTCACTCTCATGCTCAAATACTTAAAATGGTTCTCCTTTACCCAACAGTCTCAGAGTTTCCATTGTGGTACAATAGAGTCACAGCTCAGAAGGTGGGTGGGTTTTTAGGGCTGTGCTAAGGATGGAATTGAGCACGCTCAAAATGGTCCTTGAAAATCTCTATATAATCTTACAATTCGAATGCCAGTAGAGTTATACATGGGTATGAATATTTTATGAATATAGTAAGTAGAATATATAATAAAAAACTACATATCAACAGTAGACTTTTGTAGTACCAATAATTAAACTATTTAAATGTGTCCTTTTCACTTTGCTGATAGGTATGGTTGAATTTATGTAAATTTATAGCTAATCTCATCCCTTATGATAGATCTTAAATGTAAGCTCCACAGGAGCAGAGATTTTTATCTGCTTCGTTCATGGATGCATCCTCAGAGCCTTGAGTAAGGACTGGCACACAGTAAGCATTCAATAAATGGCTACCGAATGAGTGACCAAAAAAAAAAAAAAAAAAATGGTTAGATAGCCTCATTCACCAGAGGGCAGACAGCAGAAGCAAGAAGAACTACAATCCTGCAGCCTGTGGAACAAAAACCACATTCATAGAAAGATAGACAAGATGAAAAGGCAGAAGGCTATGTACCAGATGAAGGAACAAAATAAAACCCCAGAAAAACAACTAAATGAAGTGGAGATAGGCAACCTTCCAGAAAAAGAATTCAGAATAATGATAGTGAAGATGATCCAGGACCTCGGAAAAACAATGGAGGCAAAGATCGAGAAGATGCGAGAAATGTTTAACAAAGACCTACAAGAATTAAAGAACAAACAAACAGAGATGAACAATACAATAACTGAAATAAAAACTACACTAGAAGGAATCAATAGCAGAATAACTGAGGCAGAAGAACGGATAAGTGACCTGAAAGACAGAATGGTGGAATTCACTGCTGCGGAACAAAATAAAGAAAAAAGAATGAAAAGAAATGAAGACAGCCTAAGAGACCTCTAGGACAACATTAAATGCAACAACATTTGCATTATAGGGGTCTCAGAAGGAAAAGAGAGAGAGAAAGGACCAGAGAAAATATTTGAAGAGATTATAGTCGAAAAATTCCCTAACATGGGAAAGGAAATAGCCACTCAAGTCCAGGAAGCACAGCGAGTCCCATACAGGATAAACCCAAGGAGAAACACGCCGAGGCACATAGTAATCAAATTGGCAAAAATTAAAGACAGAGAAAAATTATTGAAAGCAGCAAGGGAAAAACGACAAATAACATACAAAGGAACTCCCATAAGGTTAACAGCTGATTTCTCAGCAGAAATGCTACAAGCCAGAAGGGAGTGGCATGATATACTTAAAGTGATGAAAGGGAAGAACCTACAACCAAGATTACTCTACCTGGCAAAGATCTCATTCAGATTTGATGGAGAAATCAAAAGCTTTACAGACAAGCAAAAGCTAAGAGAATTCAGCACCACCAAACCAGCTCTACAACAAATGTTAAAGGAACCTCTCTAAGTGGGAAACACAAGAGAAGAAAAGGACCTACGAAAACAAACCCAAAACAATTAAGAAAATGGTCATAGGAACATACATATCAATAATTACCTTAAACATGAATGGATTAAATGCTCCAACCAAAAGACACAGGCTTGCTGAATGGATACAAAAACAAGACCCATATATATGCTGTCTACAAGAGACCCACTTCAGACCTAGAGACACATACAGACTGAAAGTGAGGGGATGGAAAAAGATATTCCATGCAAATGGAAATCAAAAGAAAGCTGGAGTAGCTATACTCATATCAGATAAAATAGACTTTAAAATAAAGAATGTTACAAGAGACACAGAAGGACCCTATATAATGATCAAGGGATCAATCCAAGAAGAAGATATAACAATTATAAGTATATAAGCACCCAACATAGGAGCACCACAATACATAAGACAACTGCTAATAGCTATAAAAGAGGAAATCGACAGTAACACAATAATAGTGGGGGACTTTAACACCTCACTTACACCAATGGACAGATCATCCAAAATGAAAATAAATAAGGAAACAGAGCTTTAAATGACACAATACATCAGACAGATTTAATTGATATTTATAGGACATTCCATCCAAACACAGCAGATTACACTTTCTTCTCAAGTGTGCACGGAACATTCTCCAGGACAGATCACATCTTGGGTCACAAATCAAGCCTCAGTAAATTTAAGAAAATTGAAATCATATCAAGCATCTTTTCTGACCACAACACTATAAGATTAGAAATGAATTACAGGGGGAAAAAAACGTAAAAAAAAACAAACACATGGAGGCTAAACAATACGTTACTAAATAACCAAGAGATCACTGAAGAAATCAAAAAATACCTAGAGACAAATGACAATGAAAACACAACGATCCAAAACCTAAGGTATGCAGCAAAAGCAGTTCTAAGAGGGAATTTTATAGCTATACAAGCCTACCTCAAGAAACAAGAAAAATCACAAATAAACAATCTAACCTTACACCTAAAGGAACTGAGAAAGATGAACAAACAAAACCCAAAGTTAGCAGAAGGAAAGAAATCATAAAGATCAGAGCAGAAATAAATGAAATAGAAACAAAGAAAACAATAGCAAAGATCAATAAAACTAAAAGCTGGTTCTTTGAGAAGATAAACAAAATTGATAAACCATTAGCCAGACTCATCAAGAAAAAGAGGGAGAGGACTCAAATCAATAAAATTAGAAATGAAAAAGGAGAAGTTACAACAGACACCACAGAAATACAACACATCCTAAGAGACTACTACAAGCAACTCTATGCCAATAAAATGGACAACCTGGAAGAAATGGACAAATTCTTAGAAAGGTATAACCTTCCAAGACTGAACCAGGAAGAAACAGAAAATATGAACAGACCAAACACAAGTAATGAAATTGAAACTGTGATTAAAAATCTTCCAACAAACAAAAGCCCAGGACCAGATGGCTTCACAGGTGAATTCTATCAAACATTTAGAGAAGAGCTAACACCCATCCTTCTCAAACTCTTCCAAAATATTGCAGAGGAAGGAACACTCCCAAACTCATTCTACAAGGCCACCATCACCCTGATACCAAAACCAGACACAGATACTACAAAAAAAGAAACTTACAGACCAATATCACTGATGAATATAGATGCAAAAATCCTCAACAAAACACTAGCAAACAGAATCCAACAGCACATTAAAAGGATCATACACCACGATCAAGTGGGATTTATCCCAGGGATGCAAGGATTCTTCAATATATGCAAATCAATCAATGTGATACACCATATTAACAAATTGAAGAATAAAAACCATATGATCATCTCAATAGATGCAGAAAAAGCTTTTGACAAAATTCAACACCCATTTATGATAAAAACTCTCCAGAAAGTAGGCATAGAGGGAACCTACCTCAACATAATAAAGGCCATATATGACAAAACCACAGCCACCATCATTCTCAATGGTGAAAAACTGAAAGCATTTCCTCTAAGATCAGGAACGAGACAAGGATGTCCACTCTCACCACTATTATTCAACATAGTTTTGGAAGTCCTAGCCAACGCAATCAGAGAAGAAGAAGAAATAAAAGGAATACAAATTGGAAAAGAAGTAGTAAAACTGTCACTGTTTGCAGATGACATGATACTAAACATAGAGAATCCTAAAAATGCCACCAGAAAACTACTAGAGCTAATCAATGAATTTGGTAAAGTTGCAGGATACACAATTAATGCACAGAAATCTCTTGCATTCCTATACACTAATGATGAAAAATCTGAAAGAGAAATTATGGAAACACTCCCATTTACCATTGCAACAAAAAGTATAAAATACCTAGGAATAAACCTACCTAGGGAGACAAAAGACCTCTATGCAGAAAACTATAAGACACTGTTGAAAGAAATTAAAGATGATACCAACAGATGGAGAGATATACCATGTTCTTGGATTGGAAGAATCAATATTGTGAAAATGACTATACTACCCAAAGCAATCTACAGATTCAATGCAATCCCTATCAAATTACCAATGGCATTTTCTACGGAACTAGAACAAATCATCTTAAAATTTGTATGGAGACACAAAAGACCCCGAATAGCCAAAGCAGTCTTGAGGGAAAAAAACGGAGCTGGAGGAATCAGACTCCCTGACTTCAGACTATACTACAAAGCTATAGTAATCAAGACAATATGGTACTGGCACAAGAACAGAAACATAGATCAATGGAACAAGATAGAAAGCCCAGAAATAAACCCACGCACCTATGGTCAACTAATCTATGACAAAGGAGGCAAAGATATATGATGGAGAAAAGACAGTCTCTTCAATAAGTGGTGCTGGGAAAACTGGACAGCTACATGTAAAAGAAGGAAATCAGAACACTCCCTAACACCATACACAAAAATAAACTCAAAATGGATTCGAGACCTAAATGTAAGACTGGACACCATAAAACTCTTAGAGGAGGGCTTCCCTGGTGGCGCAGTGGGTAAGAATCTGCCTGCCAATGCAGGGGACACAGGTTCGTGCCCTGGTCTGGGAAGATCCCACATGCTGCGGAGCAACTAAGCCTGTGAGCCACAACTACTGAGCCTGTGTGTCTGGAGCCTGTGCTCCGCAATGGGAGAGGCCGCGACAGTGAGAGGCCCGCGCACCGCGAAGAAGAGTGGCCCCTGCTCGCCTCAACTGGAGAAAGCCCTCGCACAGAAACGAAGACACAACACAGCCAAAAATAAATAAATAAATAAAATTAATAAGAGGAATCCAACAGATTGGTCACTGGGGATGCTTTTTAAAAAAAAACCAAAAAAACCTCTTAGAGGAAAACATAGGAAGAACACTCCTTGACATAAATCACAGCAAGATATTTTTTGGTCCACCTCCTAGAGTAATGGAAATAAAAACAAAAATAAACAAATGGGACCTAATGAAACTTCAAAGCTTTTGCACAGCAAAGGAAACCATAAACAAGACGAAAAGACAACCCTCAGAAAACCATAATTCAAAAAGAGTCATGTACCAAAATGTTCATTGCAGCTCTATTTACAATAGCCAGGACATGGAAGCAACCTAAGTGTCCATCATCGGATGAATGGATAAAGAAGATGTGGCACATATATACAATGGAATATTACTCAGCCATAAAAAGAAATGAAATGGAGGTATTTGTAATGAGGTGGATGGAGTTAGAGTCTGTCATACAGAGTGAAGTAAGTCAGAAAGAGAAAAACAAATACAGTATGCTAACACACATATATGGAATCTAAGAAAAAAAAAAAAAAGGTCATGAAGAACCTAGTGGCAAGATGGGAATAAAGACACAGAGCTACTAAAGAATGGACTTGAGGATATGGGGATGGGGAGGGGTGAGATGTGACAGGGTGAGAGAGTGTCATGGACATATATACACTACCAAATGTAAAATGGATAGCTAGTGGGAAGCAGCCAGATAGCACAGGGAGATCAGCTCGGTGCTTTGTGACCGCCTGGGGGGGTGGGATGGGGAGGGTGGGAGGGAGGGAGATGCGGGAGGGAGGAGATATGGGAATTGTGTATATATGTGTAGCTGATTCACTTTGTTATAAAGCAGAAACTAACACACCATTGTGAAGCAATTATACTTCAATAAAGATGTTAAAAAAAAAAAAGACAACCCTCAGAATGGGAGAAAATATTTGCAAACGAATCAATGGACAAAGGATTAATCTCCAAAATATATAAACAGCTCATGCAGCTCAATATTGAAGAAACAAACAACCCAATCCAAAAATGGGCAGAAGACCTAAATAGACATTTTGCCAAAGAAGACATACAGATGGCCGAGAAGCACATGAAGAGCTGCTCAACATCACTAATTATTAGAGAAATGCAAATCAAAACTACAATGAGGTATCACCTCACACCAGTTAGAATGGGCATCAACAGAAAATCTACAAACAACAAATGCTGGAGAGGGTGTGGAGAAAAGGGAACCCTCTTGTACTGTTGGTGGGAATGTAAATTGATACAGCCACTATGGAGAACAGTATGGAGGTTCCTTAAAAAACTAAAAATAGAATTACTATATGATCCAGCAATCCCACTACTGGGCATATACCCAGAGAAAACCATAATTCAAAAAGACACATGCACCCCATTGTTCACTGCAGCACTATTTACAATAGCCAGGTCATGGAAGCAACCTAAATGCCCGTCGACAGACGAATGGATAAAGAAGTCGTGGTACATTTATACAATGGAATATTACTCAGCCATAAAAAGGGACGAAATTGAGTCATTTGTTGAGACGTGGATGGATCTAGAGACTGTCATACAGAGTGAAGTAAGTCAGAAAGAGAAAAACAAATATCGTATATTAACGCATGTATGTGGAACCTAGAAAAATGGTACAGATGAACCGGTTTGCAGGGCAGAAGTTGAGACACAGATGTAGAGAACAAACTTATGGACACCAAGGGGGGAAAACCGCGGTGGGGTGGGATGGTGGTGTGTTGAATTGGGCGATTGGGATTGACATGTATACACTGATGTGTATAAAATTGATGACTAATAAGAACCTGCAATATAAAAAAACCAAAAAAATGGAACTGAATAGACATTCTTCCAAAGAAGACATACAAATGGACAACAGATAGATGAAAAAGTGTTCAACATCACTAATAATCAGGAAATGCAAATCAAACCCACAATGAGATGTTACCTCATACCTGTTAGAATAGCTATTATCAAGAAGACAAGAAATAAGTACCGGAGAGGATGTGGAGAAAAGGAAACCCTTGTGCACTGTTGATGGGAATGTAAACTGGTGCAGCCACTATGGAAAACAGTATGGAGTTTCTTCCAAAAATTAAAAATAGAGCTACCATGTGATACAGCAGCCCCACTTATAGGAATTTATCCAAAAGAAACAAAATCACTATCTCGAGCGGGTCCCCAGCAGCTCGGGCAGCAGGAGGAGAGGCAGCGGCTAGGCAGCCCAGCTTCACGAAAGGTCAGCGCCGCCGAGGGGGCGGCGAAGGAGGAGCCCAGGAGGAGATCGGCGAGGTTGTCAGCTACACCGGTTCCTGCAAAAGTGGAAACGAAGCCCAAAAAAGGCGGCAGGAAAGGATTAATCTTCAGACAAAAAAGTGCAAACAAAAGAGAAGAGGGGAGCAAAGGGAAAACAGGCCGAAGGGGCTAACCAAGAGACTGAAGACGACTTACCTGCGGAAAACAGAGAAACTAAAAATGAGGAGCCCCCAGCCTCTGATAAAGCAGGAGAGAAAGAAGCCAAGTCTGATTAATACCATACACCTGGTCCTATCAGTGGTCCCTGTATCCCTTCTTGTACAATCCAGAGGAATATTTTTATCAACTATTTTGTAAATGCAAGTTTTTTAGTAGTTCCAGAAACATTTTTTAAAAGGAGGGAATCCCACCTCATCCCATTTTTTAAGTGTAAATGCTTTTTTTTATTTTTAAGAGGTGAAATCATTTGCTGGTTGGTTATTTTTTGGTACAACCAGAAAATCGTGGGATATTGAATATGGGAGGCTTTGATTGTCTTGGGTGTCAGCTTAACATTCCATAGATGGGGGGGGGGTAGCCTTTATATCCTATAATACAAAGCACATTAAATGGCAGTTTGGCGTCAGTTGTGCATTTAATGTCCTGAACACTTTAAATTGCTTCTCTTCCCGTGTTGTTTCTGGTAGAATCGTTTCCTAAAGCGAACCTCTCACCCCTTGATCTTGGCTCTCCTGGGCAGAATTTTGTGCGCTCTGTAACATCTTTGGTGGTGGCAGTCCAGTTTTCCTAGTAACTTTGTTAATGTGCTGTGAATGATTGACAATTTGACTATGTAGAGTATATGATATTAAATTGTGAATTAGTGGGACTTACGATGTAACAACATACCAATATTTGAAGATGTTGGTACTTGATATCCTGTTAAGAAAAATTTGCCTCCAAATTTTAAGCTGGAAAGTCACTGGAATAACTGTTTAGAAAAGAATCGCAACTACATAATTTTTTAGATTTTTGGTATGTATGTTAAGAATTGTGGACAAATTGAAATGTCTGTGCACTGATCCTCAAAACAACCAATAAAATCTCAATTATGAAAGAAAAAAAAATCACTCTCTCGAAAAGCTATCTGTACCCCCGTGTTCACTGCAGCATTATTTACAATAGACAAGACATGGGAACAATCTAAGTGTCTATCAACAGATGACTGGATAAAGAAGATATGATGTGTATACAAATACATACATATATATACACACATATATATGAATATTATTCAACAATAAAAAAGAAGGAAATCCTGCCATTTGGAACAAGCATGGACCCTGAGGATTTTATGCTCAGTGAAATAAGTCAGACAAAGACAAATACTGTATCACGTCACTTATAGAAAGAATCTAAAAAGAAATTGAACTTATAGATACAAAGAACAGATTGGTGGTTTCCGGAGGCAGGGGCTGGGAGTGGGCAAACTGGATGAAAGTGGGCAAACTGGATGAAGGTGGTCAAAAGGTACAAACTTCTATTATAAGATAAGTAAGTCCTGGGGATGTAATATACAGCATGGTGACAATAGTTAACAATGGGATACTGCATATTTCAAAATTAAGAGAGTAAATCTTAAAAGTTCGTTTCACAAGAAAAAAGAAAAATGAATAGTCTAAATTTACTGTGGTAATCATTTCAAAATCTATGCCTATATCCAATCACTCAGAGAACAAAATGCTTCACTTTCCAAAAGGAAAAGAAAAACTTCTCCAGATATCAGAGAGCTCTCTTCAGTGTAGAACCAGACTAAATGTTTAAAATTTTTAATTTAGGGCAGCTGGCCTTGTTTGATACTGCCAAGTAGTTCTTTCTTTAAAAAGTTACTGTGAGGGGCTTCCCTGGTGGCGCAGTGGTTGAGAATCTGCCTGCCAATGCAGGGGACACGGGTTCGAGCCCTGGTCTGGGAAGATCCCACATGCTGCGGAGCAACTGGGCCCGTGAGCCACAATTACTGAGCCTGCGCGTCTGGAGCCTGTGCTCCGCAACAAGAGAGGCCGCGATAGTGAGAGGCCCGTGCACCGCGATGAAGAGTGGCCCCTGCTTGCCACAACTAGAGAAAGCCCTCGCACAGAAACGAAGACCCAACACAGCCATAAATAAATAAATAAATAGAATCCGGTTTAAAAAAAAAAGAAAGTTACTGTGAGGCACAGAAAATGAAGGCTAGGCTATGGGGAGCATGGTTATAAATCCCATGTTATAAAAAAGAAGATGTTCAGCACCACTGAAGAGTTGCACTCTGAGCGGCACACAGCTTTCCTGTGAATACAGAAGTATGCCTAATGGCTTGTGACCCACGTGGAGAGGCCTTGCCATTGTGAGGTCTTGAGCTGTTTGTTATTTACTCTGCACCAGACTCTGGGTTAAGTGCTTTTTCTACGTTGTCTCATTGAATCCGCATAACCATCCTGGAGCAAGTATTTTACAGATATAAAATGGAACCTTATTTTACAGATGAGAAAAATAAAGGTCAGAAAGGCTAACTTCCTCCCACTCAGACAGCTAGTAAGTGATGGGCCCTGGCTTGTGAACTTTTAGATATCTGATTCCCAGGGATTCTCTTGGCCCTCAAGTGAATTGCAGAGTAGGAATGCTAATAAGAGCTTCTATTTCAGGAGCCCTCACATGTACTAAGGCATTGCAGTACACACTCTAGGTGGGTGGAGATTCCCACATGTTGGAAGATTGTAGAGCTGAAACATTTCCCTTTGGGAATTGGGCAGGAACAGGAATACTCCATTGAGGGGATTCCCTGGTAAGGCTTCACTTCTTAACTATTTTCCTCTTGGACTTTGAGGAAAGTCATATTTAGCACATAATTATAAGGTACTGCGCCCACCCCCAGGATGAAATTCCATTTAATTACCCAAACCCTTCAGTAAAAGGCGCCAGGGAGCAGGTGGTAATATGAAGAAATCCATACAGAACTCACTACGGAACTAAAAAGAAATAAGTAACATTGAGTGCTTCATATGTGAGAAACAGATACCTGCCTTGTGGACAGAACAAACTAAATGTATAGCCATAAGGATAGCCCAGTCAAGTTTGTTTGGTTGCAAATGACAGAAAATCCAGCTCAAGCTATGTTAAACAAAAACTGATAACTTTAGCTTTAATTTTTGAATTATTAATACATTCACATGATCCCAAATTCAAAAGGTGGCAAAGGATGTATACTGAAAAGTCCTACCCAAATACCCCAGCCATCTGGTTTCCTCTCCAGAACCAACCAAAATTATCAGTTTCTCGTGTATCTTTTCACATACACACACATGCACACACGTACACACAGAGAGAGAGAGAGTACTATTCTGTACTTTACTTATTTAAAAATACATATTGGAGATTGCTCCATTTCAGTACATTAAAAATATTCCACATTCTTAAAGCAGGTAATTTATTGTCCATGGAGGGTTAAGTTTTGAGGTATTTTTTCCGTCAACTATGAGGGAAGTCTTATTTAGTGACTGATTCCACATCCCTCCTTAATTCTGACTGATTCCACATCCCTCCTTCCACTGGTACCCAGGGGCAGGGAATGGCATCCTATCAAAAAGGTGCATCCATGCCAGCAGGAAAGTGGGATCTCTGAGGGATAGAAGAGCTCTCAGACTCCAGGAGTAATACCAAGAGTCCCCTCAGGAGACACCAAAGCTAACACCTACACCTTTGCCATATGCACTGGAAAGAGGGGAGCCTTGAAAAGAAGGGGGCTGATGCTTGAGTTCAACATGTAAGTAGAACTTGGTTTTATAATAGCTCCACTCTCTACTTGAGATTGTGAAACAGTACATTTCCACATGAGAAAGTCAGCATCACTCCACTACAGTCCATTGCAGAAGTAGGTGTGTGAGCCCATACCATGGAGGGTCCCTAACTCCTCATTACAAGGTTCTTAGGAAGGTCCACAAACAGGAAACTCCAACCCTGGGAGCTGGTCAGGGCTGCACTGAGCCGAGTGTCTAGGAGTGAGAAATGGTTGCTCTTCAGAAGAAGGACCTCCCTAAAAGGCAAGAATACTGTTGGTGTTTTAAGGAAAGGGAGAAAAAAAAGGTGAGTTGAAGGGCAATGGGGAGGCTATCCTGATTAAGACAATTTAATTTCCATCTTTGATAATCCTAGCCATGCAAAATCCACTACAACCTGTCTTAGCATTCTATGAAAATGCAAAGGAGAAAAATCATTTGAATGTCCACAGTTTTAAACAACAGCCGGGACTTCCCTAGTGGTCCAGTGGCTAAAACTCCACACTCCCAATGCAGGGGACCCGGGTTCGATCCCTGGTCAGGGAACTAGATCCCACATGCATGCTGCAACTAAAGAGTGTGCATGATGCAACTAAAGATCCCGCATGCCTCAACGAAGACCCAGTGTGGCCAAAATAAATAAATACATATTTAAACAACAGCCAATTATCACTTCTCATCCTTCAGTTCTTTTGTACTTTGGCTCAAAACCAACTACCAGGGGCTTCCCTGGTGGCACAGTGGTTAAGAATCCGCCTACCAATGCAGGGGACACGGGTTCAAGCCCTGGTCCGGGAAGATCCCACATGCCTCAGAGCAACTAAGCCAGTGCGCCACAACTACTGAGCCTGCGCTCTAGAGCCCACGAGCCACAACTACTGAGCCCACGTGCCACAATTACTGAAGCCCACGCACCTAGAGCCCGTGCTCCGCAACAAGAGAAGCCACCACAGTGAGAGGCCCGTGCACCGCAATGTAGAGTAGCCGCTGTTCGCGGCAACAAAGACCCAACGCAGCCAAAAATAAATAAATAAATTTATTTTAAAAAAAAACCAACTACCAGGCAACTCAATAACAAAAAAAACCCAAACAACCCAATCAAAAAATGGACAGAAGACCTAAATAGACATTTCTCCAAAGAAGACATACAGATGGTCAATAGGCACATGAAAAGGTGCTCAATATCACTAATTATTAGAGAAATGCAGATCAAAATTACAATGAGGTAACACCTCACACCGGTCATAATGGCCATCATTAAAAAGTCTACAAACAATGAATGCTGGAGAGGGTGTAGAGAAAAGGGAACTCTCCTACTCTGCTGGTGGGAATGTAAGTTGGTGCAGCCACTGTGGAAAACAGTGTGGAAGTTCCTCAAATAACTAGAGTTGCCATATGATCCAGCAATCCCAATCCTGGGCATATATTCAGACAAAACTATAATTCAAAAAGATACATGCACCCCTATGTTCATAGCAGCACTATTTACAATAGCCAAGACATGGGAACAACCTAAATGTCCATCGACAGATGAATGGATAAAGATATGGTATATGTGTGTGTGTATAAACACACATACACACACATACACACACAATGGAATATTAGCCATAAAAAAGAATGAAATAATGCCATTTGCAGCAACATGGATGGACCTAGAGATTATCATACTAAGTGACGTAAGTCAGGAAGAGAAAGACAAATAACATATGATATCACTTATATGTGGAATCTAAAATATGACACAAGTGAACTTATCTACAAAACAGAAACAGACTCACAGACATAGAGAACAGACTTGTGGTTGCCAAGGCGGAGGGAAGTGTGGGAGGGGAGGATTGGGAGTTTGGGATTCAACTGAAAGAGTAGCTGTGAAGTAGGAATTTTAGACATAGTAACAGGTTAAGGGCATGTATCTGTAGACAAGTTGCACTTTTAGTATCTTCCCGAGGGACCACATAGGCAGTAACTACAGATCGTCATTTACAGAGAACATCAGTCAACTCAGAGTGAAAAGAAAGCATCACCCTTTTTCCATCTCCTTGCATCCTCTGGCTCTTGACTCCTGTGACGTCTCATTGCAGAAAGTTGCTTATTGAGCAAGGCTCTCTGATCCCATCAGGGGGCTTTCTCAGTAATGATTGTTATATAACTCACAAGGCACCAAGAGCATATAAAGAAAATGAATCCGAGGATTAGATCCCTGAAGTAGAAACATACTTGAATTGGATGGAGCATTTCTCTGGCCTACTCTGAAATCACTGTGGCTTCTTATGAAATTTGGGGTGACGAGCTGAGGGTGAACACAGAGGCCATGCAGTGTGGATGGGGATCAGGGAGAGTGGCCATTTAGTTTACTGTCCAAACATGGACACTTCTGAGAGTGAATAGGGACACTCTGACATAATTATGCTAGGACAACAGTTATAAACTGGGACTGTCCCAGGCAAACCAAGACATAGGTCATAGGTCATCCTACTTCCTCCCTGTTGCCTCTATAATGCATTAGGAACCTGCACGACTCGGGGGTCATCATCCTCACCACACCACTTTAGCAACTCCAGGGCCCATTTTAACCACTGGAAGGGAGCTGGCAACTGGGAATAGCATGTAAAGTTCAAAATCACCCACTTGGATGTTACAGCAATGTCAACTTGCTAAAAACTCTCTGGATGTTTCCACTATTTTTCTCTTCTCAGAAACCACACTTTGAGTAGCACTGAAGGCTACTCATGTAGTAGATTTGAGGGTCTTTATTACGCAAAAGTGAGCCAAAAGCTCTTTTTAGCAGGGATTATAACTGGGAGAAGAGGCGCGAGAGGCGAGCTGAGCCCGGGGCTCTTGGGAGTGACGTGGCGCTAATGGGGCAGATACACTGCCTTCAGAATGATGAAAGGATACATAAGAAAAAAGTCACCGAAGCCAGAAATTGAGACAATTTTTAGTGGTCGCACCAGTCCAATGAGACATGGAGTTGGCATGGAAGGAACAAATGGAAAAATCCAAAGTGTAAAGGAGAGAACAGCTACGGATTGGGAGAACAGGTGTCCAGGGGAGGGACCGTCTGTGGACGCTCCCCTCTTCTCGACGTGCCCATCCCTCCCCAGAGATGATCACTCTCCTCACACATGACTGTTCACTTCAGGAAATGATTCCCTTCAAGATGTGTGTCTCCCACTCTACAATTTTTTGTAATTCAGTTTTATTCTATTTAGGAGTAGATTTATCATTTGAATAGCTCTAAGTCACCTATAGACATTTTTCAATGGAAATAAAATTATATATGCCCCCCTCTTGTGAAATTCCCAGAATTGGAAAACTCTGAAAAATCTGTGACTCGACACCCATTTTTCTAAGAATCCCCAGAGGACGATCATGCCGCTTGAGTCACTCACCTTCTGCTTCACTTTGGTGCCCAGGGCAGCTCAGCCATGTTCCTGCAGACAGTCCCAGCTCCCTGTGGCTCATGTCACCCCACACCATCAACCTGGAGCTGCTCCTCTGTCGCACAGGCTGAGGTGTGGGGCAGGATTGGGCTCCCTGCCTCTTCTACCTACTCTCACCTCTGTGTGTCCCTCCCCAAATCCCAGCCTGTCCCTCCCCAAATCCCAGCCTGTCCACTGGGGTCGTTCAGCACAATAACGCCCAGGCTGATGCTACGTGGAAGAACCCACCTTGGTAGGTGAGAGGTCTGGGTCTTGAGGTGCTTGTGCTGAAGGATCTCATGATGGATGGACAGTCACAGCCCTTCTAAGACAGAACCAGGCATAGGTGGCCCAGACTTGGACACAGGAACAGAGGCAGATGGGGTCCGGGATCAGGTCAGGTGCACAGAAGGGCGTAAAGGAAGGAGAATGAGCAAGTGACCAAGAAAAAATGGTTTCCAGGAGCCCATCTAAGAGGATACTGTGCGTATAGAAGGACATCTGATGGGGAGCCTTGCACTGTTCTCTGAATCCCCTGTGTGCTGACCATCAGCCTGTCGTCTTCCTGGTGGGGATTCAGCTGCCAGATTACAGCAACCAGCTCAGTCCAGATTCTAGTGGACTTTAAAATGGCAACTTTCTGCCCTTCTACCTGTTTGTTTTACAAGAAGAGGGACACCCAAGGCAACAAGAGGGCACACAAGGTGTGGGAACCACTCCAGGGTGTTCCCACATCCCTCAGTAAACCAGCCCCCAATTTGCCACCTGTCCCCTTGTCCCTCTTGTCCCTTCCTGTTGGCAGCAATATCAGGACATTAGATATGGCCCTGGGCACAAAAACAGAAATATAGATCAATGGAACAGGAAAGTCCAGAGATAAACCCACGCACCTATGGTCAACTAATCTACAACAAAGGAGGCAAGAATATACAATGGAGAAAAGACAGTCTCTTCATTAAGTGGTGCTGGGAAAACTGGACAGCTATATGTAAAAGAATGAAATTAGATCATTTTCTAACACCATACACAAAAATAAACTCAAAATGGATTAAAGACCTCAATGTAAGGCCAGATGCTATAAAACTCATAGAGGAAAACATAAGCAGAACACTCTCTGACATAAATCGCAGCAATGTCTTTTTTGATCCACCTCTTAGAGTAATGAAAATAAAAACAAAAATGAACAAATGGGACCTAATTAAACTTAAAAGCTTTTGCACAGCAAAGGAAACCATAAACAAAATGAAAAGACAACCCACAGAATGGGAGAAAATATTTGCAAAGGAAGCGACCGACAAGGGATTAATCTCCAGAATATACAAACAGCTCATGCAGCTCAATATCAAAAACAAAAAACAAAAAAAACAAAAAAGCACAACCCAATCAAAAAGTGGGGAGAAGATCTAAATAGACATTTCTCCAAAGAAGACATTCAGATGGCCAAAAAGCACATGAAAAGATGCTAAACATCACTAATTATTAGAGAAATGCATATCAAAACTGCAGTGAGGTATCACCTCACTCCGGTCAGAATGGCCATCATCAAAAAATCTACAAACAGTAAATGCTGGAGAGGGTGTGGAGAAAAAGGAACCCTCTTGCACTGCTGGTGGGAATGTAAGTTGGTACAGCCACTATGGAGAACAGTATGGAGGTTCCTTAAAAGACTAAAAATAGAGCTACCATATGATCCAGCAATCCCACTCCTGGGCATATATCTGGAGAAAACCATAATTTGAAAAGATACATGCACCCCAGTGTTCACTGCAGCACTATTTACAATAGCCAAGACATAGAAGCAACCTCAATGTCCATCAACAGAGGAATGGATAAAGATGTGGTATGTACATATAATGGAAAATTGGCCATAAAAAAGGACAAAATAATGTCATTTGCAGTAATATGGATGGACCTAGAGATTGTCATATTGAGTGAAGTCAGAGAAAGACAAATATCATATGATATCACTTAAATGTGGAATCTAAAAAATGATACAAATGAACTTATTTACAAAACAGAAACAGACTCACAGACATAGAAAACAAACTTATGGTTACCAGGAGAGAGACAAATTGGGATATTGGGATTGACATATATACATTACTATATATAAAATGGATAACTAATAAGGACCTACTGTATAGCACAGGGAACTTGGCTCAGTACTCTGTAATGGCCTATATGGGAAAAGAATCTAAAAAAGAATGGATATATGTATAAGTGACTCACTTCGCTGTACAACAGAAAGTAACACAACATTGTAAATCAACTATACTCCAATAAAAAAGTTTTAAGAGATAAAAATAGAAATTTTTTTGAATTTTTATTTTTTTTATACAGCAGGTTATTAGTTATCTATTTTATACATATTAGTGTATATATGTCAATCCCAATCTCCCAATTCATCACACCACCACCACCACCCCCGCTTTCCCCCCTTGGTGTCCATATGTTTGTTCTCTACATCTGTGTCTCTATTTCTGCCTTGCAAACCAGTTCATCTGTACCATTTTTCTAGATTCCACATCTATGCATTAACATACAATATTTGTTTTTCTCTTTCTGACTTACTTCACTCTGTATGACAGTCTCTAGGTCCATCCACATCTCTACAAATGACCCAGTTTTGTTCCTTTTTATGGCTGAGTAATATTCCACTGTATATATGTACCACATCTTCTTTATCCATTCGTCTGTCAATGGGCATTTAGGTTGCTTCCATGACCTGGCTATTGTAAATAGTGCTGCAATGAACACTGGGGTGCATGTGTCTTTTTGAATTATGGTTTTCTCTGGGTATATGCCCAGGAGTGGGTAAAAATAGAAAAATTTTAAAAAAGATCTGGCCCTGGGGACAAGAGAAGCTGCTCAGAAAAGGGAGCAGAGGGGAAGCTGTGACAGATGTGGCACCTGAAATAGGAATCAGATTCACCGGTGTGCTTTTTACTCTCAGGTGGCTGGATTGTTTCAGAGGATTCTAGATTCTAGCTCACACCCTGAATGGTCTTTTAGGATGCACAAACATTTCCAGAAGGCTCATAGGGTGGGGTGACATAGTTCTGAGCGGTCAAAGTTGAAACATAGTCACTGATGGGTCATAGTGACCTTTGTCACCCCATCTATGAGCTTGTGAAGTTGGGTTTGCAAGACATGGGGTGTGTGCTCTCTACAATCTACACCAGTGGTTCTCAGCCTTGGTGGTCCCTTGAAGCTCCCTGGGTGACCCTAACATTGAGAACGCATGTTCTACACCTTCTATTGTAAGTGGGCCAGCCCCATTTTCTAGTCTCTCTTCCTTTCCCCCAAACAGCTTCATTTTCCGAGGCCAAAACCCAAATATCAGAAAAATTAAAACTAGAGTTCTGGTGGCTCACCATGCAACCAAAGGAGGAAGGCCACAGAATATGATGGGTATAACCTGCCTCAAGAGGTCCTTAGGTTTTCCATGGTTCCTACTTTATAGAGCCTTGGGGGCTCTGATAGAACTTACCCGAGCTATTCCTGAGGGCCTGATATCCAAAGGGCTAGCAGAACCTGAGAAGGAGATAAGAGCAGGTACAGGAAGGGAAGAAGAAAACTTACAGGGGAAAGTGAGACCAGAGGTAGAGGCAGGATGAGGTGCCTGGTGATCTCTTAATGTCGTCACCAGGCAGCTTGGCTGAGTACCTGTGGAAATACTGTTTCTTGACTCCCAACAGATCTCCCCCCACTTCTTTCTTTCATTACTAGAACCCCTCAAGTTTTAGCCCCCCAGGTAAAGACTACAATTCCCAGCCTTCCTTGCAACTAGGTGTGACCACATGACTAAGTTCTGTCCAATAGGATGAGTGCAAGTGATGTATGCAATTATGGTTGGGCACTTACATGGGAGCTGTATGCCCATCACTCATTTTTCCCACCTTCTCATTGGCTGAGGGTGGTGGTGTTGAGCTCTTCCTGGCCATGCAGGTAGACAGAGCACTAGTGGGATGGTGAAGCAACAGAGTAAGCTTAGTGCTCTGATAAAAGAGACCCCAGAGAGCTCTCTTGCCCCTTCTGCCGTGTGAAGACACAGTGAGAAAACAGCTGTCTATGCAGTGGGCCCTCACCAGACACTGAACCTGCCAGCACCTTCATCTTGGACTTCCCAGTCTCCAGAACTGTGAGAAATAAATGTCTGTTGTTTAAGCCACCCATTCCGTGAGAGTTTGCTATGGCAGTTTCAAGTGGACTAAGACATATGTCTTTTTATTATATAATAATATTTTGCTTCCTTCTTTCCCTTTACCATTAGCCTTCAATGGGACCTAGCAGATGCCTAGAAGGGCATTCAAGACTTGCCATCTTCCAGTGCACTGTGTTGGGTTACAGGAAGTTTCCAGCATCCAAGAGAAGGCAATACACTGGCTAGAAAGAGTGGGCCCAGGACATTTACAAGTATCTGAGGCTGGAGAGGATAGTACAGGACCCCATATACAACCCATGCAAAATTTCCCCTCTTCTTCCTGCCTCTTTAAGCCTCAGAGAAATGGAAAGAATCTCTACACTCCGTCTTTAAATTAGAGCTCAGAATGAAGAGGAATAAAGTGATTCCAGAGAGGTTTAAAGGATGTCAAGCAAAATTCATGAGAAGATCACAGTAAACATAAAATCTATACTAAGGCGCCCATATTAACCATAAAGAAGATTTTTTGTTAATGGCAAAGCAACTATGCTAATAAACTTCAAGGAAGAGATAAAAGGAAATACAGGGAAGTTTATAGCCTTAGATGCTTATATTAAAATATTCAGTATAAAGAAATCTGAAAATCAACAACAAAAAGACAGTAAAAAAAAATCGGCAAAGGACTTAAGTATTAATACTTTACAAAGAAAAAATTCAAATGGGCCAAATAACCTAAGGAAAGGTGCTCAAGCTCACTAGTAATCAGGAAACTGCAACCTAAAACTATAATGATACATAAGTATACAAACACTATTTTGGTAAAAATTTAAAAGCCTGGCAGTTCCAAGGACGGCAATAATATTGAGTAACAGGAATTCTCAAAGCTGCTGGGGTTCCGTGTAAATGGAAATAATTGGAAAACTTGACATTACCGACTACGATTGAACATGGGCATACCTTATGACCTAGCAACAACTTCCCTCCTGAGGGATAGTCTAGCCTTCAGAAATGTGAGTACATATGTACCAGGACACAGGTAAGAATATTCATTGGCAAAAACTGGAAACAAACCAAATGTCCATTTACTGTAGAATGGATAAATGCATTACAGTAGATTCAGGGGCATGCTGGAAGATGTTTAACAACAGTGGGGGAAAACCCTGGCTTGTAGCATTTGCCAATTTCTGTGATGTAAATACTCCCATTCGTGGCCAATTTCAAGTTCCCAACATGGTATCAACCAGCTTGCAAAAGTCCTGAACATTCAACAGTCAGCTCCTCTGAGCCAGTACAAGCCGGTTCCAGCACATCATCGAGTAGATTCAGACTTCGGAACACTAGACAACCGTAAAAATGAACGAACTCTAGCTCCGTGCACCAACATGGGTAAATCTCACAAATGTAACATTGAGCGAAGTAAACAAAGGACAAAAGAAGATATAGGGTATGATTCCGTTTACATAAAGTTCAAAATAGGCCAAAATAAGTCAGAATGTTTAGGGATGTATACCTAGGTGGTAAAAGTATAAAGAATAGCATGGGAGAGATCACCATAAAAGGGAGGGTATGGTTAACTCTCACGGGGAAGAAGAGATTATAAATGGGAAAGGGCATGTGGTAGACATCTGGGGCGCTGGCAGTGTTCTATTTCCTGACCTTGGTGGAGTTATATGGGTATTCTCTCTAAACGAATTTGTTAAATTATATGTACAGGTTGTGTGCATCTTTCCGTACAGGTTAACATCACTGCTGTGCTAGAGTCTGCTGGTCCTGCCTCCTCATACCAGCTTGTGCTATTTTATCCCAACTTGCTATTCAGTGATGCGTGTTGACAGCTAGAAATCAGCCATGGTGGGCCTATTTATACCACTGTAATTGGCAAACAACATGTCGGGGCTTTTTAAAAAATAGTGCACCACTGGTTAAATGTAATAATAAATTTTTTAAAATATCTCAAAATTGGTTTATTTAGGCAGATATTTTTCCAAGGCCGGACACTCTCAACAATCTCAAGGCAAAATTGCATTAAAAAAAATAAACCTAAACATGACAAGATCCCTGCAATGAAAAAAGCCTTGAGCGTTAAAGAGAATGAATTGAGAGAACTATAAAGTGTTCGGGACTCTTAATTATTTGATGTGTAATAAAAATCATCACACTGATGGTAAAATTAAGGACACTATCTAAGGACCTACCATCTTTCCTTACGGAAAATGTTGATGAATACTTTGCAAGATGGTGAGGATATAGTGGATCGGGAACTTTTTCAGTCTACCATTCAACCCCACTGTCTCAGTAAATTTATACCAAAAGTGGCCCCAAATGTTATACTATACCAAGTCTTTGACACTATTCTGGGCAGCTCTCCTTAGTAATTACCAATCATGACTTGTATAGCAGTGAGAAAACACTGTTATTTTCTACATATTTATGTGAGAATCAAATCCTGTGCAACTATGTTCTTAAGTTTTTATAACCATAATATATGATATCACTTATGTTCATTTCAGCTTTCCTGATAGTTAATGGTTTAAAATCTTATTTTATATTAACATAAGCCCAGATCTATTATGATGTAGAATAAGAAAAACTTCAGTGGTTTTCAAGGTAAATCATAGGTCTGTGGGGAAATTTGGGGCTTGTGAATGACTTCTTTAGACAATGACTTCAAATCCCGTGGGAGGGTGGGGCACAGACGCCCTATAGCTGTATTTCGGTGGAAAAGTTTCCACCGTTTAGGGAAGTAATCTAATGCGAAAAAAATTTAATTATAAAGTATTATTATCATTTCAGTTCACGTATGAATCTGAAAATAATGGATTTGGTTAGATGTTAATATCCTCATGTATAGGACTTCCCTGGTGGTGCAGTGGTTAAGAATCCACCTGCCAATGCAGGATACACGGGTTCAAGCCCTGGTCTGGGAAGATCCCACATGCCGCGGAGCCACTAAGCCCATGCACCACAACTACTGAGCCTGCGCTCTAGAGCCCGCGAGCCACAACTACTGAGCCCGCGTGCCACAACTACTGAAGCCCGCGCACCTAGAGCCCGTGCTCCACAAGAAGAGAAGCCACCGCAATAAGAAGCCCACGCACCACAATGAAGAGCAGCCGCCGCTCGCCGCAACTAGAAAGGCTGCACGCAGCAACCAAGACCCAACGCGACCAAAAATAAATAAATGAATTTATTAAAAAAATATCCTCATGTATAAACCTGCAATGTGGAAACTTATCTTGACTGGAAAATACTGTTTTTATTTGGGGGAAGGGGTGAGAGGAGCAGGGGTGGGAGAGGCCCCTGACTTCTTGAATGATTCTGATTCATTTGTTGTCATTTAAAACCTAAGCATGGGGACCAGATAACCACTGAGTTAGTTATGTGCCCACTGGTTCTGGGGAGGAGTGGTTTACCTTGAGCTGAGTGGGACGGGGATGGGGGAGACCTGGGTGTGGGAAAGCTCTTCTGTGGTTGCCGATAGCTGGGACACTGGAATAAGTTCAGAGTTGACAGGTGGAATCTCCATCACAGGAGAGTCAGAGTCCTGGGTTCTAGGTGTCTCTCACCCACAAGCTGTTACTCTCCACTTTCCTTTCCTATTCTGCCAGCCTGGCAATCCCACACTGAGCCCCTCTCACTGCTATTGTTCGACTTCATGCTTCCCAGCTCCCAATTCTTTTTGACATTATTGCGCAGGATGTGATTCTTATTCATTATAACTTGAAGTAAAGCAAACGGAGCATTCCTTCATCCCCATATTTAATATCCATGTTGCCAATAGTAGTTCCATCCCCAGACATCATGGGGATCACTGTCACATGTTTTTCAGGAGCCAGAGGAAAAAGAACTTTAAGTTCCACCCTCAAGCTCTGTCAGAACTAAACCTAAGTCATCGTAAGAAGGGGAACCACCTCCCCCAATTAAGGAACCTCTTTTTCTAGAAATCTCCTTTTGTGCTTGCATGAAAGTACTTCTAAATATAAGACTAGAATTGGTTAGTGACATGCAACTTCATTTGGCTGACATTTCTACTAAATTATTTCCAACACAATTGTGGTATACCACGTAGTGTGAAGATGTGTTGAAATCGAACCACAGGCATTGTTGCTCCAGACTTAGTTTTGATATTCTAAGCCATAGGAGAGAATTGTTTCAGAACTATTTCCCGTTGAAGGTGGTTTGTGGGAAGAAGAGAGCAGCTTATTAGAATTATTGGTGGAGCTCTTCAAAAACCAAATACACATTCCAGCCCAACCCAACATCCCCACCTTCTCCATCGTAATTTCCTGAAGCATGAGATAGGCCATTTTTTTGAAAACATTGATTCTGATAGACGCTCCCTGATGGAGAGGTGTGTTAAATAGAAATGTTGGTTTATGAGAACTGGGGACAGGAGGATAAGAGAGCCTTCTCCCCCACCTTTCTAGTAATTTAATACATCCAACAAAGCCCCACGCTGGGCCCATGGAAAGAAGAGAAGAAAGAATCTCTGCCTTTAAGAAGCCTATGCTCTAGTGGGACAGCCGAGAACTCAAACATGAGTCCCATGAACAGAAAGGTCATGACGCAAAGCAGAATGGGGCGACTCCTATAGCTCTCCTCCTCCCTCTGGAGCGTAACCTGCCAGCCAGCCACCGGGCCAGAGAATTTTCAGGTGTCACCTTGGTGAGGTGATCAGGGCACAGTGCAGTCAGAATGTTGTGGATGAGCCATTCAGACATCAGAAGTGGGTGTCTTCAACCATAGCAGATTGAGAGGTTCCCCCTTTCTGTATAGCCAGAGGGGTACACAGAGGAAGGATGCCCCCAGCAAGGCAGCACTGGCCCTGTAGCCCCACCCCAAACGACACACTAAAGACCTTGGTCTCTTCTTCATGCACGAGCCCCCGCTGGACGGCAGAGCAGTGAGGTGTGTGTGCTCTCCTGCTAAAACAGCTGAGCAGCTGTGAAGTTCATTTAGAGACCCTCAGGGGGTCGCCCACTCTTTCTGACCTCACAGCCATCCTAGCTAATTCAGATCCTCCCTTCCTTAGGCAGTGGATGCGCACGTTTGGGATGAGCAAGAAGTGCACTCCCCCTTTGCATGTAGTAGACATACGCTTGCTCAAAACCCTTTCCCTTGGAAAACCACCCATATTCCCATCTGTTGTAATGCTGATCAGTCCATGTGATTTGGGGGCGGGGGGGGGGGGAGGAACCGCCCCTCCAGCCATAGGGACCGGCATGGGATAAACACAAGAGCAAACCCACTACTCAACTTCCTTGGCCACAGTGGTTCAGGGGTAGATGTGTGGCCTCAAGCCAGAAAAATCAGCCTTGCCTGTTTCTGCAGCACTCAGGAGAGACTTTCTCTTCCACTGGGATCACATGCTGTTAGGACTAGGCAAGGCCAGAGCCCCCAGAGGCCTTCTTTCCCTCCATTTAGAAAGACCTGGATGGACAAAAGAGGAGCTAAGAAATATGGAGAGAGCTCCCTGGACACATCTAAATACAGCCCCAATAAACAGACTTTTCAGTTACAGAAACCCATTAATTTACTTTTTTTTTTTTTTTGCTTGAATAAGTTTCAGTTGGGTTTTTGTCATCTGTAACAAAAGAATTCTGAGTAATTTATCTATTACAATCTCCCAATTTTTCAGACAAAAATACAGATTCCCAGTTGAATTTGAATAATTTCTTAGTATAAGTATATCCCGAATATTACCTAGGATATACTTATACTAAACAAATTCATTGTTTTCTGAAATTCAAGTTTAACTGGGCATTCTGTATCTTATCTGATATATAACATGTATCAAAAGTGTTTTCAAATCCTTTACTCAAAAGATAAGAGATTGGTCACCTGGTGGATTTAGCCTTAAAGAACATGGAGAGAAGATAGGAGGGTTTCCAGAGAAGCATCCTAATCCAATCTTTCTTCTCCAAGTCACTCTGCTTTGTACAAACCAGATGAGGGCAGTAAGGCTGACCAGTGTCAGGCTATTTAATCCTCATCAGATCTAGAAATGCTTCAGCTGGGCCACTGAGTCCCCGCCTTTTCCCAACACTGGAATCATCAGAGGGAGCTTTAAGCATTCCCACTGCAGAGGTCACACCCCAGACCAACTACATCAGAACCAGTGAGACTCATACGGGTGATTCAATGTGCAGCCACACCCTACAGCCACTGAGCCAGGTCCTTAAGCAACTCAGCCAAGACATGCAAACAACCGAAATGTCCATCGACAGAGGAAGGGATAAAGAAGTTGTGGTATATATATATACAATGGAATATTACTCAGCCATAAAAAAGAATGAAATAATGCCATTTGCAGCAACATGGATACAACTGGAGATTATCATACTAAGTGAAGAAAGTCAGAAAGAGAAAGACAAATACCATATGATGTCACTTATATGTGAAATCTAAAATATGACACAAATGAACTTATCTATGAAACAGAAACAGAAACAGACTCACAGACATAGAACACAGACTTGTGGTTGCCAAGGGGGAGAGGGGCTGGGGAAGGGAGGGATTGGGAGTTTGGGTTTAGCAGATGCAGACTATTACATAGAATGGATAAACAACAAGGTCCTACTATATAGCACAGGGAACTATATTCAGTAACCTGTAATAAACCATAATGGAAAAGAATTTGAAAAAAATGTATATATATGTATAACAGAATCACTTTGCTGTACAGTAGAAATTCACACAACATTGTAAATCAACCATACTTCAATAAAATAAATTTTTTTAAAAAAGGAAATTCAGCCAAATTGTAGGAGTTCAAACAAGACGTGAGAAAAGTCATCTCGAAGGGTCCCCCCCCTCCCCAGCCCCCAGCGACCAGGAGTGAGCAAATCACCCCAGGTGAGAATTAGCCAACCGGGGCAGCCTGAAGTCTTGGACACCATGGGGGGGCCCTACCACAGGGCCTTCATTCCAGGCTTGCCCCTGCCTGGCCATGTGGCCGGCCAGTGTTTGGGCCACAGGGAAGCAGACAAGGAGGTCCAATCTGGCTCACAATCGGCTCCCGAATAAACTAAGCATCTGACGCAGAATGTGAGTTTCCAGCCTGCACACAGCTCAGCGTCTGTTCCCCAAGAGGGAGGGAGGGAGGGAGGGAGGGGACAGGCGAGGCAGGGTGGGGGAAGGAACCCTAGATGAGTTTCTGTCATAACCAACAGCAGCCTCTCTTTCCTGCCCCCGTCGTGTGCAGACAACCCACCTGTCACGTCCAGATCAGCCAGAGCGTGTCTCCGCGCCTCCAGGTCCTAATCCATGACCTTCTCTCCCTATACCTCATTCTCAGAGGAGCAGAGCCACATACCGGCAACGTCCCCCCCCCAGAATGAGGCATCCGCTACAACTGATG